>NC_137133.1:21850349-22087849 GCF_949319135.1 Squalius cephalus | reverse complement strand
GGAATGTCCAATCTGCCCCAAACTTCACACGTTTGATAAGAATCATGGCCTGAACACATGTCTATGCTAAAATTCAGTTATAGTAATAGCGCCACCTACTGGCAACAGGAAGTGACATGTTTAACACATTGATGCCGTTCTAGCAACATGTTAAAAATGCCATTGAGTTCTAAACATGCTAGAAACATATTAAAACATGCTAGCAATACTTAGCTAAGTGCTAAAGCATGCTGATTCAATGAAACAGGACTTTGTTGTTACTCAGGAAGGCAATGTAAGAGTTATCTCTTGAGTTATCTCTTATCTCTTGAACACATGTCCATGCTCATATTTAGTTAGTCATAGCGCCACCTGCTGGCAACATGAAGTGACGTTTAACACTGTTCTTGACTCCTAATAACATAAAAAAATGCCAGTAGGTGCTAAACATCCTACCAACATACTAGAGACATGTTAAAACATACTAGCAAACACTTAGCTAAGTGCTAAAGAATGATATTACTGCAATTAAATATGAATTTGCTGTAACTCAGGCATGGAATATCCAATTTGCCCCAAACTTCACACGTTTGATAAGAGTTCTGTACTGAACACATGACCATGCTCATATTCAGTTATAGTCATAATGCCACCTGCTGGCAACAGGAAGTGACGTTTAACACTATTGTGGTCTCCTAATAACATAAAAAAGTGCCAGCAGGTGTTAAACAGGCTAGCAACATACTAGAAAGATGCTAAAACATGCTATCAAACACTTAGCTAAGTGCTAAAGCATGCTATTATTGCAATTAAATAGGAATTTGCTGTAACTCAGGCATGGAATGTCCAATCTGCCCCAAACTTCACACTTTTGATAAGAGTCATGGCCTGAACACATCTACATGAGAATGTTCAGTTATAGTAATAGCGCCACCTACTGGCAACAGGAAGTGACATGTTTAACACGTTGATGCCGTTCTAGCAACATGTTAAAAATGCCATTGAGTTCTAAACATGCTAGAAACATGTTAAAACATGCTAACAATGCTTAGCTAAGTGCTAAAGAACGCTAATTCAATGAAACATGACTTTGTTGTTACTCAAGAAGGCAATGTCCAATTTGCACCAAACTTCACACGTTTGATAAGAGTTCTGTCCTGAACACACATCCATGCTCATATTCAGTTATAGTCATAACGCAACCTACTGGCAACAGAAACTGACATGGTTAACACAGTAATGCAGTACTAACCACATAATTATTGTGTACTAAGCATGCTAGAAACAGACTAAACATGCTAGCAACACTTAGCTGAGTCATGAAGCATGCTATTATCACCATTATACAAAACATTTTGTAACTGACTTTGACATACTCTTACTATATATACCTCCTTAAATGTACATTTCCCAACCATGCTCTGTCTTCCTAAAGCCACAGAGTGTTGATGGCACGGGTGCGAGGGCCCTTTCATCGCTGCTTGCAGCTTTAATTATTATTATTATTATTATTTTGTCAACCTTTCGGGCACTTTTGGGGCCCTTAACATGCTCGAAAACTCTTGAAATTTTGCACACACGTCAGAACCCGCGGCCATCAGGGCCGGACTGAAGCTGGTACCCGGGCGTGGCAGGGGGGCTCGACAGCGCCCCCTGGAACGGGATCCAAACACGTGTCCATAAATCAAACACGCTTGCATGTAATAATATGAAACTCGGTACACATATAGATCTCATCGGGCCGAACAACTTTCGTGCTCTAAGTTTTACGCCAGCCAAACAGGAAGTTGGCTATTTAGCGTTGTTTGGAAACGCATGCTGTGGAATTTAATGTACTCCTCCTAGGAAATTCATCGATTCGCCTCCAAACTCGGTGTGCATGAAGTCAAGACATTGAGGATGCTAAATTGCGGACGGATTTTTAATATCTCGAACGGTTTGGCCGTGGCGAGGAAACAAATTTATGGCGAAAAAATGAAACAGGAAGTGTGTTATAACTTCTGCATACATTAACTGATCTTGATGAAACTTCAGCAGTGTGTTCGTTGTAAGAGGCCGATCACATGGATGTGACTATTGTGAGTCAAAGTTATAGCGCCACCAACAGGCAGCAGGAAGTACATCACTTTCAAAATGCTTTGAAATCAGTGTCTTATTTTTACCCGATTTGCTTCAAACTTTATGTGTACAATGTAGACACACGGCAGATGTAAACCTGTGAAAGGATTATTGATATCTTAGATACTGTTGCCGTGGCAACGCATCAAACTTTAATATTATTTTTTGATGCTTTTGAGACTCTTAACATACTTGAAATTGCATGAAACTCAACAGACACATCACATTTATTAGCCCGTAGACATGTGCAAAGTTTCAGAAACGGGCGTGGTGGAATGGCTCAGTAGCGCCACCTTTAGTCAAAAATGGGGGCTTAGTTTTTCCTAGAATCACAAAACTTGGTATGTGTATTGTTCTCATCAAGACGGACAACTTTCTAATTTACATGAACCATCTCCGACCAACAGGAAGAGAGATATTTTGGTTTGAATGTGGATTTTCTGAAGAATTTTCTCTCCCTCTCTCTGTGTCTGTGTGTGTGTGAGGGGAGGGGGGGGATTTGACTATTGCTTTTATATTGTTAATCAAGGTTTCAGGGGCTTTTGGGGTCCTTAACGTGCTCAAAAACTCTTGAAACTTTGCACACAGGTCAGAACCCACGGCCATCAGGGCCGGGCTGAAGCTGGTACCCGGGCGTGGCTGGGGGGCTCAACAGCGCCCCCTTGAACGGGGTTCTAAAACTTGATCCATATATCAAACACGCTCGCATGAATTAATATGAAACTCGGTACACATATAGATCTCATCGGGCCGAACAACTTTACCCCGGTCAAGTTTTACGCCAGCCCAACAGGAAGTCGGCTATTATGGGTTGTTTGGAAAACGCTTGCTGTGGAATGTGAAATACTCCTCCTAGAAAATTCACCGTGTCCCCTTCAAACTCGGTGTGCATGTAGTCAAGACTTTGAGGATGCTAAATTGCGGACGGATTTTTGATATCTCGAACGGTTTGGCTGTGGCGAGGAATCGAATTTATGGCGAGAAAAGAGAAACACGGAAGTGGAATAACTTCTGCATACATTAACTGATCTTGATGAAACTTCAGCAGTGTGTTCGTGGTAAGAGGCCGATCAGATGGATGTAGCTATTGTGAGTCAAAGTTATACCGCCACCAACTGGCAGCAGGAAGTGTGTCACTTTCAACATGCTTTTGACAAAAGTGGGGGGGGGTTAGTTTTAACTACAGTAAAGAAAAAACAGTTTGTATATTGTTCTCATCAAGCCGGACAACTTTCTAATTTACATTCAATAGCTCTGGCCATCAGGAAGTCAGATATTTTGGTCTGAATGTGATTTTTTTTGCAAAATCAGCCTCTGAATTTTTAGCCACTCCTCTTAAACTATTTATTTTATTCCCACCAAACTTTTTCAACATGATGAAACTACATTAAATATGCTAAATTGTGAATGGATAATAAATATCTCAAACGGTTTTGCTATGGCGAGGGATTAAAGTAATGTCCAAAAAGGAAACACTAAAAATCTTCTAAAAATGTAATTATATACCATTTATTTCTATATAAAAGAATACAAATATCACAACTAAACCCATTTTATTCTGTTTTTGCAATTCAAGAAGAATGAAAAAGTTAAAACAGGCTATTTAGTGCTATTTGGTTCAACAAAAAAAGCAAACATAGGGCTATACTGCCCTCTTGTGTCCAAAAGGACATCAAAATAGTATATAAAACTTTTTACCAGGTAGGCCAATATTGTATTTAAATATACATTTATTAGGTATGTGTCTGAGGATATTTTCCCACCGGTTAATCGACGTGTGACACGAGTGGGTGCTTTTAAATCGCTAATATAATAGTGAAAGAAAAATAATGATAATGTTGCACACACAAATCACACACATGTGGGAAAGAATGATGCTTTTAAACAACACTAAACCGCCATTAGGTGTCGCCAGGCATCCATCTTAATAAGCGAGTCATTGATTCATTCGTTCAAACGATTCGTTCGAATGAGTCGATCATGATTAAGACAGATGTTTATGGATTGATCATTCAATCTTTGAGTCAACCGATTCGTTAAAAATGCTGAATCGTTCAGTTATGAGAAAACACGTGATGCGTGATGGTTCTGCCGTGATCTTTGTTTAACTATTTTCGCTGCTGAAACAGAACAAAAACAGTCAACATTGCATCTAAAATGTAAGTGACTTAATTGTAACTGTTTATTAACCTGTTGTATGAAATCTAGGGGTGGGAGAAAAAATGTATTCTTAGATACATCGCGATGCGGACGTGGACGATTCTGAATCGATTCACAAATGTCAAAAAATCGATTCTCTAAAAAAATATTTTTCTAATAACGTAATATTGACGGAAGGCAAAAGGCGGAACTCTAAGCGGACGTGCGTGCAGTCTAGTCTGTGGCGCGCACATAACAGAGAAGTTTCTTCTGCTCACCAAGGCTGCATTTATTTGATTAAAAATACAAACAAAAACAGTAATATTGTAAAATATTATTCCAATTTAAAACAGTTTAAAATATATTAAAATAGAAAGCAGCTGTTATTTATTCCTGTGATCAAAGCTGAGTTTTCAGCATCATTACTCCAGTCGTCACTGTCACATGATCCTTCAGAAATTATTCTAATATGATGATTGATACTCAAGAAACATTCATTATTATTTTAAATGTCGAAAACAGTTGTGTACAGTCTTTGGTGAATAGAAAGTTCAAAAGAACAGCATTTATCTGAAATCTAAAGCTTTTGTAACGTTAAACACTACCGCTCAAAGGTTTTGGGTTAGTAATAATTAAAATTTTATTTTTGGGGGAAATAAATAAAATAAATCAGTACTTTTATTTATGAAGGATGAGTTAAACTGATCAACAGTTACAGTAAAGACATTTATAATGTTAAAAATATATATATTTGAAATATATGCTGTTCTTTTGAACTTTACATTCATCAAAGCATTTTGAAAAAAAAAAATCTGTACACAACTGTTTTCAACATTGAAAATAATAATGAATATTTATTGAGCATCAATCATCATATTAGTATGATTTCTGAAGGATCATGTGACACTGAAGACTGGAGTAATGATGCTGAAAACTCAACTTTGATCACAGAAATGAATTACTATGTAAAATATTTAAAAATTGAAAACAGCTGTTTTAAATTGGAATAATATTTCACAATATTACTGTTTTTGTTTGTATTTTTAATCAATAAATGCAGCCTTGGTGAGCAGAAGAGACTTCTCCTAAAAACATTAAAAATCTTACTGACCTCAAACTTTTGAACAATAATATATATATATATATATATATATATATATATATATATATATATATATATATATATATATATATATATATACATACACATATATATGTATGTGTATGTATGTATGTATATGTATATGTATATATATGTATATATATATATATATATATATATGTATATATATATATATATAAATATAGCTGCGAGCAGCGATTACGGGCCCAAGCCGGCGGTACCGCCACCCCGGTGCCTTTAGGTAACTAAAGGCACCGGGGTGGCGGTACCACCGGCTTGGGCCCGTAATCGCTGCTCGCAGCTATATTTATTATTATTATTATTATTCTCCGCATTGAATTGCATTTTTGAGGGCCTAAACATGCGCGAAAACTCACGAAACTTTGCACACGCGTCAGAACTGGCGAAAATTTACATCTGATATAGGTTTCAGAATTGGACGGGGCAAAATGGCTCGATAGCGCCACCTATAAAAGTTCAACGGAGTGCGCCTCCCGCAACGTTCAACGTACGTGCACGAAATTCGGTACATACGTGTAATGACCTAATACCTACAAAAAAGTCTCTTGGAGCATAGCCCTAAACACAACAGGAAGTCAGCCATTTTGAACTTCCTCTCAGATTTTTGTGCAGTTTTTGCCATTTTCAGGCCTCGTACTTTAACGAACTCCTCCTACAGTTTTAATCTGATCATCTTCAAATTTGGTGAGTGTAATCTTAAGGCCTTTGCGACGTTAAATTGCGAAGATCTTGAGTTTTCGTCGAAGGGCGGGTCCTCGGCGGCCTTACAAATTTCGATGTTTCGCCATGAAACAGGAAGTTGCTGTAACTCAGGCATGGAATGTCCAATCTGCCCCAAACTTCACACGTTTGATAAGAGTTCTGTCCTGAACACATGGCCATGCTCATATTCAGTTATAGTCATAGCGCCACCTGCTGGCAACAGGAAGTGACATGTTTAACACTGTTATGGACTCCTAATAACATATAAAAAAGTGCCAGCAAGTGCTAAACATGCTAACAACATACTAGAAGCATGCTAAAACATGCTAGCAAACTCTTAGCTAAGTGCTAAAGCATGCTATTATTGCAATTAAATAGGAATTTGCTGTAACTCAGGCATGGAATGTCCAATCTGCCCCAAACTTCACACTTTTGATAAGCGTTCTGTCCTGAACACATCTACATGAGAATATTCAGTTATAGTAATAGCGCCACCTACTGGCAACAGGAAGTGTCATGTTTAACACGTTGATGCCATTCTAGCAACATGTTAAAAATGCCATTGAGGTCTAAACATGCTAGAAACATGTTAAAACATGCTAGCTAATGTTAAAACATGCTAGCAATACTTAGCTAAGTGGTAAAGCATGCTAATTCAATGAAACAGGATGTTGTTGTTACTCAAGAAGGCAATGTCCAATATGCGCCAAACTTCACACTTTTAATAAACGTTCTGTCCTGAACACATGACCATGCTCATATTCAGTTACAGTCATAGTGCCACCTGCTGGCAACAGGAAGTGACATGTTAAACACTGTTGTGGACATATAAAAACATATAAAAAAGTGCCAGCAAGTGCTAAACATGCTAACAACATACTAGAAACATGCTAAAACATGCTAGCAAACACTTAGCTAAGTGCTAAAGCATGCTGTTGCTGCAATTAAATAGGAATTTGCTGTAACACAGGCATGGAATGTCCAATCTGCCCCAAACTTCACACGTTTGATAAGAGTCATGGCCTGAACACATCTACATGAGAATATTCAGTTATAGTAATAGCGCCACCTGCTGTCAACAGGAAGTGACATGTTTAACACTGTTGTGGTCTCCTAATAACATATATAAAAGAGCCAGCAAGTGCTAAACAGGTTAGCAACATACTAGAAACATGCTAGCAAACACTTAGCTAAGTGATAAAGCATGCTATTACTGCAATTAAATAGGAATTTGCTGTAACTCAGGCATGGAACGTCCAATCTGCCCCAAACTTCACATGTTTGATAAGAATCATGGCCTGAACGCATGCCTATGCTCAAATTCAGTTATAGTAATAGCGCCACCTACTGGCAACAGGAAGTGACATGTTTAACACGTTGATGCCGTTCTAGCAACATGTTAAAAATGCCATTGAGTTCTAAACATGCTAGAAACATATTAAAACATGCTAGCAATACTTAGCTAAGTGCTAAAGCATGCTAATTCAATGAAACAGGACTTTGTTGTTACTCAAGAAGGCAATGTACAATCTACCCCAAACGTCACACGTTTGATAAGAGTTATCTCTTGAACACATGTCCATGCTCATATTTAGTTATAGTCATAGCGCCACCTGCTGGCAACAGGAAGTGACGTTTAACACTGTTCTTGACTCCTAATAACATATAAAAAAATGCCAGTAGGTGCTAAACATCCTACCAACATACTAGAGACATGCTAAAACATAATAGCAAACACTTAGCTAAGTGCTAAAGAATGATATTACTGCAATTAAATATGAATTTGCTGTAACTCAGGCATGGAATGTCCAATCTGCCCCAAACTTCACACTTTTGATAAGCGTTCTGTCCTGAACACATGACCATGCTTATATTCAGTTACAGTCATAGCGCCACCTGCTGGCAACAGGAAGTGACATGTTTAACACTGTTGTGGACTCCTAATAACATATAAAAAAGTGCCAGCAAGTGTTAAACATGCTAACAACATACTAGAAACATGCTAAAACATGCTAGCAAACTCTTAGCCAAGTGCTAAAGCATGCTATTATTGCAATTAAATAGGAATTTGCTGTAACTCAGGCATGGAATGTCCAATCTGCCCCAAACTTCACACTTTTGATAAGAGTCATGGCCTGAACACATCTACATGAGAATGTTCAGTTATAGTAATAGCGCCACCAACTGGCAACAGGAAGTGACATGTTTAACACGTTGATGCCGTTCTAGCAACATGTTAAAACATGCTAACAATGCTTAGCTAAGTTCTAAAGAATGCTAATTCAATGAAACATGACTTTGTTGTTACTCAAGAAGGCAATGTCCAATTTGCACCAAACTTCACATGTTTGATAAGAGTTCTGTCCTGAACACACATCCATGCTCATATTCAGTTATAGTCATAACGCCACCTACTGGCAACAGAAACTGACATGGTTAACACAGTAATGCAGTACTAACCACATAATTATTGTGTACTAAGCATGCTAGAAACAGACTGAACATGCTAGCAACACTTAGCTGAGTCATGAAGCATGCTATTATCACCATTATACAAAACATTTTGTAACTGACTTTGACATACTCTTACTATATATACCTCCTTAAATGTACATTTCCCAACCATGCTCTGCCTTCCTAAAGCCACCGAGTGCTGATGGCACGGGTGCGAGGGCCCTTTCATCGCTGCTTGCAGCTTTAATTAGGGCCCGAGCACCGATGGTGTGAGGACCCTCTTGGAATTGCTCTGTTTATTATTATTATTAGGGCCCGAGCACCGATGGTGTGAGGACCCTCTTGGAATTGCTCTGTTTATTAGGGCCCGAGCACCGATGGTGTGAGGACCCTCTTGGAATTGCTCTGTTTATTATTATTATTATTATTCTTCTCCGCATTGAATTGCATTTTTGAGGGCCTAAACATGCGCGAAAACTCACGAAACTTTGCACACGCGTCAGAACTGGCGAAAATTTACATCTGATATAGGTTTCAGAATTGGACGGGGCAAAATGGCTCGATAGCGCCACCTATAAAAGTTCAACGGAGTGCGCCTCCTGCAACGTTCCACGTACGTGCACGAAATTCGGTACATACGTGTAATGACCTAATACCTACAAAAAAGTCTCTTGGAGCATAGCCCTAAACACAACAGGAAGTCAGCCATTTTGAACTTCCTCTCAGATTTTTGTGCAGTTTTTGCCATTTTCAGGCCTCGTACTTTAACGAACTCCTCCTACAGTTTTAATCTGATCATCTTCAAATTTGGTGAGTGTAATCTTAAGGCCTTTGCGACGTTAAATTGCGAAGATCTTGAGTTTTCGTCGAAGGGCGGGTCCTCGGCGGCCTTACAAATTTCGATGTTTCGCCATGAAACAGGAAGTTGCTGTAACTCAGGCATGGAATGTCCAATCTCCCCCAAACTTCACACGTTTGATAAGAGTTCTGTCCTGAACACATGGCCATGCTCATATTCAGTTATAGTCATAGCGCCACCTGCTGGCAACAGGAAGTGACATGTTTAACACTGTTATGGACTCCTAATAACATATAAAAAAGTGCCAGCAAGTGCGAAACATGCTAACAACATACTAGAAGCATGCTAAAACATGCTAGCAAACTCTTAGCTAAGTGCTAAAGCATGCTATTATTGCAATTAAATAGGAATTTGCTGTAACTCAGGCATGGAATGTCCAATCTGCCCCAAACTTCACACTTTTGATAAGCGTTCTGTCCTGAACACATCTACATGAGAATATTCAGTTATAGTAATAGCGCCACCTACTGGCAACAGGAAGTGTCATGTTTAACACGTTGATGCCATTCTAGCAACATGTTAAAAATGCCATTGAGGTCTAAACATGCTAGAAACATGTTAAAACATGCTAGCAATACTTAGCTAAGTGCTAAAGCATGCTAATTCAATGAAACAGGATGTTGTTGTTACTCAAGAAGGCAATGTCCAATATGCGCCAAACTTCACACTTTTAATAAACGTTCTGTCCTGAACACATGACCATGCTCATATTCAGTTACAGTCATAGTGCCACCTGCTGGCAACAGGAAGTGACATGTTAAACACTGTTGTGGACATATAAAAACATATAAAAAAAGTGCCAGCAAGTGCTAAACATGCTAACAACATACTAGAAACATGCTAAAACATGCTAGCAAACACTTAGCTAAGTGCTAAAGCATGCTATTGCTGCAATTAAATAGGAATTTGCTGTAACACAGGCATGGAATGTCCAATCTGCCCCAAACTTCACACGTTTGATAAGAGTCATGGCCTGAACACATCTACATGAGAATATTCAGTTATAGTAATAGCGCCACCTGCTGTCAACAGGAAGTGACATGTTTAACACTGTTGTGGTCTCCTAATAACATATATAAAAGAGCCAGCAAGTGCTAAACAGGTTAGCAACATACTAGAAACATGCTAGCAAACACTTAGCTAAGTGATAAAGCATGCTATTACTGCAATTAAATAGGAATTTGCTGTAACTCAGGCATGGAACGTCCAATCTGCCCCAAACTTCACATGTTTGATAAGAATCATGGCCTGAACGCATGCCTATGCTCAAATTCAGTTATAGTAATAGCGCCACCTACTGGCAACAGGAAGTGACATGTTTAACACGTTGATGCCGTTCTAGCAACATGTTAAAAATGCCATTGAGTTCTAAACATGCTAGAAACATATTAAAACATGCTAGCAATACTTAGCTAAGTGCTAAAGCATGCTAATTCAATGAAACAGGACTTTGTTGTTACTCAAGAAGGCAATGTACAATCTACCCCAAACGTCACACGTTTGATAAGAGTTATCTCTTGAACACATGTCCATGCTCATATTTAGTTATAGTCATAGCGCCACCTGCTGGCAACAGGAAGTGACGTTTAACACTGTTCTTGACTCCTAATAACATATAAAAAAATGCCAGTAGGTGCTAAACATCCTACCAACATACTAGAGACATGCTAAAACATAATAGCAAACACTTAGCTAAGTGCTAAAGAATGATATTACTGCAATTAAATATGAATTTGCTGTAACTCAGGCATGGAATGTCCAATCTGCCCCAAACTTCACACTTTTGATAAGCGTTCTGTCCTGAACACATGACCATGCTTATATTCAGTTACAGTCATAGCGCCACCTGCTGGCAACAGGAAGTGACATGTTTAACACTGTTGTGGACTCCTAATAACATATAAAAAAGTGCCAGCAAGTGTTAAACATGCTAACAACATACTAGAAACATGCTAAAACATGCTAGCAAACTCTTAGCCAAGTGCTAAAGCATGCTATTATTGCAATTAAATAGGAATTTGCTGTAACTCAGGCATGGAATGTCCAATCTGCCCCAAACTTCACACTTTTGATAAGAGTCATGGCCTGAACACATCTACATGAGAATGTTCAGTTATAGTAATAGCGCCACCAACTGGCAACAGGAAGTGACATGTTTAACACGTTGATGCCGTTCTAGCAACATGTTAAAACATGCTAACAATGCTTAGCTAAGTTCTAAAGAATGCTAATTCAATGAAACATGACTTTGTTGTTACTCAAGAAGGCAATGTCCAATTTGCACCAAACTTCACATGTTTGATAAGAGTTCTGTCCTGAACACACATCCATGCTCATATTCAGTTATAGTCATAACGCCACCTACTGGCAACAGAAACTGACATGGTTAACACAGTAATGCAGTACTAACCACATAATTATTGTGTACTAAGCATGCTAGAAACAGACTGAACATGCTAGCAACACTTAGCTGAGTCATGAAGCATGCTATTATCACCATTATACAAAACATTTTGTAACTGACTTTGACATACTCTTACTATATATACCTCCTTAAATGTACATTTCCCAACCATGCTCTGCCTTCCTAAAGCCACCGAGTGTTGATGGCACGGGTGCGAGGGCCCTTTCATCGCTGCTTGCAGCTTTAATTATTATTATTATTATTATTATTCTTCTTCTTCTCCGCATTTAATTGCATTTTTGAGGGCCTAAACATGCTCGAAAACTCACGAAACTTTGCACACGCGTCAGAACTGGCGAAAATTTACATCTGATATAGGTTTCAGAATTGGACGGGGCAAAATGGCTCGATAGCGCCACCTATAAAAGTTCAACGGAGTGCGCCTCCAACGGAGTGCAACGGAGTGCGCACGAAATTCGGTACATACATGTAATGACCTAATACCTACAAAAAAGTCTCTTGGAGCATAGCCCTAAACACAACAGGAAGTCAGCCATTTTGAACTTCCTCTCAGATTTTTGTGCAGTTTTTGCCATTTTCAGGCCTCGTACTTTAACGAACTCCTCCTACAGTTTTAATCTGATCATCTTCAAATTTGGTGAGTGTAATCTTAAGGCCTTTGCGACGTTAAATTGCGAAGATCTTGAGTTTTCGTCAAAGGGCGGGTCCTCGGCGGCCTGACAAATTTCGATGTTTCGCCATGAAACAGGAAGTTGCTGTAACTCAGGCATGGAATGTCCAATCTGCCCCAAACTTCACACTTTTGATAAGCGTTCTGTCCTGAACACATGACCATGCTCATATTCAGTTACAGTCATAGCGCCACCTGCTGGCAACAGGAAGTGACATGTTTAACACTGATATGGACTCCTAATAACATATAAAAAAGTGCCAGCAAGTGCTAAACATGCTAACAACATAATAGAAGCATGCTAAAACATGCTAGCAAACTCTTAGCTAAGTGCTAAAGCATGCTATTATTGCAATTAAATAGGAATTTGCTGTAACTCAGGCATGGAATGTCCAATCTGCCCCAAACTTCACACTTTTGATAAGCGTTCTGTCCTGAACACATCTACATGAGAAAATTCAGTTATAGTAATAGCGCCACCTACTGGTAACAGGAAGTGACATGTTTAACACTCTTGTGGTCTCCTAATAACATATAAAAAAGAGCCAACAAGTGCTAAACAGGTTAGCAACATACTAGAAACATGCTAGCAAACACTTAGCTAAGTGCTAAAGCATGCTATTACTGCAATTAAATAGGAATTTGCTGTAACTCAGGCATGTAATGTCCAATCTGCCCCAAACTTCACACATTTGATAAGAATCATGGCCTGAACACATGTCTATGCTCAAATTCAGTTATAGTAATAGCACCACCTACTGGCAACAGGAAGTGACATGTTTAACACTTTGATGCCGTTCTAGCAACATGTTAAAAATGCCATTGAGTTCTATACATGCTAGAAACATGTTAAAACATGCTAGCAGTACTTAGCTAAGTGCTAAACCATGCTAATTCAATGAAACAGGACTTTGTTGTTACTCAAGAAGGCAATGTACAATCTACCCCAAACTTCACACGTTTGATAAGAGTTATCTCTTGAACACATGTCCATGCTCATATTTAGTTATAGTCATAGCGCCACCTGCTGGCAACAGGAAGTGACGTTTAACACTGTTCTTGACTCCTAATAACATATAAAAAAATGCAAGTAGGTGCTAAACATCCTACCAACATACTAGAGACTTGCTAAAACATACTAGCAAACACTTAGCTAAGTGCTAAAGAATGATATTACTGCAATTAAATATGAATTTGCTGTAACTCAGGCAAGGAATGTCCAATCTGCCCCAAACTTCACACTTTTGATAAGCGTTCTGTCCTGAACACATGATCATGCTTACAGTCATAGCGCCACCTGCTGGCAGCAGGAAGTGACATGTTTAACACTGTTATGGACTCCTAATAACATATAAAAAAGTGCCAGCAAGTGCTAAACATGCTAACAACATACTAGAAACATGCTAAAACATGCTAGCAAACTCTTAGCTAAGTGCTAAAGCATGCTATTATTGCAATTAAATAGGAATTTGCTGTAATTCAGGCATGGAATGTCCAATCTGCCCCAAACTTCACACATTTGATAAGAATCATGGCCTGAACACATGTCTATGCTCAAATTCAGTTATAGTAATAGCGCCACCTACTGGCAACAGGAAGTGACATGTTTAACACTTTTATGCCGTTCTAGCAACATGTTAAAAATGCCATTGAGTTCTAAACATGCTAGAAACATGTTAAAACATGCTAACAATGCTTAGCTAAGTGCTAAAGAATGTTAATTCAATGAAACATGACTTTGTTGTTACTCAAGAAGGCAATGTCCAATTTGCACCAAACTTCACACGTTTGATAAGAGTTCTGTCCTGAACACACATCCATGCTCATATTCAGTTATAGCCATAACGCCACTTACTGGCAACAGAAACTGACATGGTTAACACCGTAATGCAGTACTAACCACATAATTATTGTGTACTAAGCATGCTAGAAACAGACTAAACATGCTAGCAACACTTAGCTGAGTCATGAAGCATGCTATTATCACCATTATACAAAACATTTTGTAACTGACTTTGACATACTCTTACTATATATACCTCCTTAAATGTACATTTCCCAACCATGCTCTGTCTTCCTAAAGCCACCGAGTGTTGATGGCACGGGTGCGAGGGCCCTTTCATCGCTGCTTGCAGCTTTAATTATTATTATTATTCTTCTCCGCATTTAATTGCATTTTTGAGGGCCTAAACATGCTCGAAAACTCACAAAACTTTGCACACGCGTCAGAACTGGCGAAAATTTACATCTGATATAGGTTTCAGAATTGGATGGGGCAAAATGGCTCGATAGCGCCACCTATAAAAGTTCAACGGAGTGCGCCTCCCGCAACGTTCCACGTACGTGCACGAAATTCGGTACATACATGTAATGACCTAATACCTACAAAAAAGTCTCTTGGAGCATAGCCCTAAACACAACAGGAAGTCAGCCATTTTGAACTTCCTCCCAGATTTTTGTGCAGTTTTTGACATTTTCAGGCCTCGTACTTTAACAAACTCCTCCTACAGTTTTAATCTGATCATCTTCAAATTTGGTGAGTGTAATCTTAAGGCCTTTGCGACTTTAAATTGCGAAGATCTTGAGTTTTCGTCGAAGGGCGGGTCCTCGGCGGCCTGACAAATTTTGATGTTTCGCCATGAAACAGGAAGTTGCTGTAACTCAGGCATGGAATGTCCAATCTGCCCCAAACTTCACACATTTGATAAGAGTTCTGTCCTGAACACATGACCATGCTCATATTCAGTTATAGTCATAGCGCCACCTGCTGGCAACAGGAAGTGACATGTTTAACACTGTTATGGACTCCTAATAACATATAAAAAAGTGCCAGCAAGTGCTAAACATGTCACTTCCTGTTGCCAGCAGGTGGCGCTATGACTATAACTGAATATGAGCATGGTCATGTGTTCAGGACATGCTATTATTGCAATTAAATAGGAATTTGCTGTAACTCAGGCATGGAATGTCCAATCTGCCCCAAACTTCACACTTTTGATAAGCGTTCTGTCCTGAACATATCTACATGAGAATATTCAGTTATAGTAATAGCGCCACCTACTGGTAACAGGAAGTGTCATGTTTAACACGTTGATGCCATTCTAGCAACATGTTAAAAATGCCATTGACTTCTAAACATGCTAGAAACATGTTAAAACATGCTAGCAATACTTAGCTAAGTGCTAAAGCATGCTAATTCAATGAAACAGGATGTTGTTGTTACTCAAGAAGGCAATGTCCAATCTGCGCCAAACTTCACACTTTTAATAAACGTTCTGTCCTGAACACATGACCATGCTCATATTCAGTTACAGTCATAGCGCCACCTGCTGGCAACAGGAAGTGACATGTTAAACACTGTTGTGGACATATAAAAACATATAAAAAAAAGTGCCAGCAAGTGCTAAACATGCTAACAACATACTAGAAACATGCTAAAACATGCTAGCAAACACTTAGCTAAGTGCTAAAGCATGCTATTGCTGCAATTAAATAGGAATTTGCTGTAACACAGGCATGGAATGTCCAATCTGCCCCAAACTTCACACGTTTGATAAGAGTCATGGCCTGAACACATCTACATGAGAATATTCAGTTATAGTAATAGCGCCACCTGCTGTCAACAGGAAGTGACATGTTTAACACTGTTGTGGTCTCCTAATAACATATATACAAGAGCCAGCAAGTGCTAAACAGGTTAGCAACATACTAGAAACATGCTAGCAAACACTTAGCTAAGTGATAAAGCATGCTATTACTGCAATTAAATAGGAATTTGCTGTAACTCAGGCATGGAATGTCCAATCTGCCCCAAACTTCACATGTTTGATAAGAATCATGGCCTGAACACGTCTATGCTCAAATTCAGTTATAGTAATAGCGCCACCTACTGGCAACAGGAAGTGACATGTTTAACACGTTGATGCCGTTCTAGCAACATGTTAAAAATGCCATTGAGTTCTAAACATGCTAGAAACATATTAAAACATGCTAGCAATACTTAGCTAAGTGCTAAAGCATGCTAATTCAATGAAACAGGACTTTGTTGTTACTCAAGAAGGCAATGTACAATCTACCCCAAACGTCACACGTTTGATAAGAGTTATCTCTTGAACACATGTCCATGCTCATATTTAGTTATAGTCATAGCGCCACCTGCTGGCAACAGGAAGTGACGTTTAACACTGTTCTTGACTCCTAATAACATATAAAAAAATGCCTACTGGCAACAGAAACTGACATGGTTAACACAGTAATGCAGTACTAACCACATAATTATTGTGTACTAAGCATGCTAGAAACAGACTAAACATGCTAGCAACACTTAGCTGAGTCATGAAGCATGCTATTATTACCATTATACAAAACATTTTGTAACTGACTTTGACATACTCTTACTATATATACCTCCTTAAATGTACATTTCCCAACCATGCTCTGTCTTCCTAAAGCCACCGAGTGTTGATGGCACGGGTGCGAGGGCCCTTTCATCGCTGCTTGCAGCTTTAATTAAACTAGAGATATTTCAATTGGGTGATTATAATTTAATGTTTTGTGAGGTCTTTTTCATTTTTGTGATTATTTTGGGGTTAAATTAGGATTAAATTATGCAGGATCGCAAAAAATGTGATATTTTGTTAATTTTGCGTTGTATTCAGAGGGACTGTCAAACGTTTTGTCAAACTTGAGATTTCTTTTTATGTTAATTAACTCAAAACTCAGTAGTTATAGGATAATGTTGGGCTAATGTTATAAATTGTGAATGTACGCTTGCAAAGTCACAGTGCTTTTATATTGCCACACAACGAGTTAGATAATGTTTAACAGTCAAATGACAATTGTTTGTGTTGTGTGACTTTTAAATCTTGTAGCTAAAGTTGCTCATTAAATGTCTCTCCCTCTGAAACAGAGAAAGCATGTACACCACCTCAAAAAGTATGAAGAGCTTACATCAACAAAGAGAAAAAGGGTTCCTGAGACTCCCACCACCAGCATCAAGCAGACCACATTGGTGAACACCAGGACTGTGTCTCAGAGGTCCATTGACAAAGCTATAGTGACTTATGTGGTCCAAGGACTCCGGCCATTCCATGTTGTTGAAGAACAACCATTTCAAGATTTTGTGAAGGAACTGCAGCCTAATGCAAAAATTATGTCACGTCTGACTCTGCGCTCCATGATTGATGATGCCTCCAGGGGAATGAAGATGGCTGTGACTGAGGCCATGAGGAGAGTTGACCATATCGCCACCACCACCGACTGCTGGTCTGTCAGAAGGCGGAGCTTCATTGGTGTTACTGCCCATTGGATTGACCCCAACAGTCTCAAAAGATGCTCAGCAGCCCTAGCCTGTAAACAGCTGAGAGGTTCGCACACATTTGATGTTTTGGCAAGTGCTCTGAATGACATCCACTCTGAATTTGAAATTCGGGGGAAGATTGTGCGAACAACAACAGACAATGGCTCTAACTTCATAAAAGCGTTCAACATTTTTGGTGAAGATGAGAACAATAATGCCATTGGAAGTGATGGTGATCATGACAGTGCATCTCAACCAGGAGAGGAAGAAGAAGATCAAGAAGGGGATGAAGAAGTGGAGTGTGTTGATGTGTCAGCACTTCTGACTGAAGATGATGGTTTAGAGTTCCAGCTCCCAAAGCACCAGCGCTGTGCTTGTCATCTACTCAACCTAATAGCTACTGTTGATGCCATGAAAGCCACATCCAATGAGGGGTACAAGAAAGTGTATCGTTCAACATTTGGCAAGTGTAGTGCACTTTGGAACAAATGTGGAAAATCCACCCTTGCAGCCGAAATGGTTGAAGATGCTTGCTCCCTCCAGCTGCTGCGCCCGAATTCCACCAGGTGGAACTCCCTGTTCCTGGCAGTGGAAAGACTGCTGAGAATAATTAAAGAAAAGGGAGAGGGGACCATCAGAGTCATCTGCACTGACTTAAAGCTTCCAATGTAAGTAGGAATTATGTGTTTTATTTCATCATAATCGAACATCTGGAATGTCTTTCTTTGTCCCATTCTTTCGTGGACACTAATAATTTTACATTACATCACATTGTATCACAACTTCCACTTATTATTGGTCAATTTTACTGAATTACTCTTCCAGCAGTTATTTTGATGAATCCAATGAAATGGTTACAGTGTTATAAAAACAATGTTGTTGTGTTTTGTTTTCAACAGGTTTAATCCAGCTGAACTCTCCTTTCTCGCAGAGTATGCCACTGTCATGAGCCCTGTCGCCCAGGCTACCAACATCTTGCAAGCAGAAGCAAATGCCATGATGGGGTGGCTACTTCCAACCATCAACCTGCTCACTGTCAAACTTGACCGAGTCAAGTTGCCACTGAAGTACTGCAAGCCTTTGGTGGATGCTCTACAGGTAACTTTTATTATTGTATTTATTTTCTATTGTCTTAACTCTTCAATGATTAATTTTAATTATATTTAAGTTTCTTTGGTACTTTGTCTCAATGCTTAAATGTTTTATGTAAAGTACATTTTGAATTGCCTTGTTGCTGAAATGTGCTATAAATAACCTGCCTTGCAGATGGGAATCATGAACCGTTTTGGCCACATGTCAGGAGAACCAGAGTTGATCGCTGCTGCGATTCTGCTTCCGAAATTCCGCACGATGTGGACAAAGGATGAAGCCACAATCAAAACGGGTAAGATATCATGGGTATAGTGAAAAATTAGTTGTATATATTTTCACAATTTGTCATATTGGCAATTCACAAATCAAGATTATGATTGCTGCACAACAAATTTACCCTCGGTACTAATAAGAAACCTTGAATTATAGGTGCATGGATAGTACATCAAACTAAAATAACAAATCTTAAATCAAAAGTTTGTGTTGGGGTCATGGCAGATTAGACAGTTGCATTAGTTGTATAAATTATATTTTTATCCACACTATTTCAGGAACTGACTACATCAGGCAGCATCTGGAAGAGCCCTCACTGCAGATAGGCGATGCCAGCAGGTCCACTTCGTCTGAAGATGATGACTTTTTTTCTGCCCTGCAGTCGTCTCAAATACAAGATGGCGCCAAACAGCTGGATGGGTACTTGGCCTGTTCATCAGATCACATGGACTTGCTGAAGTCCTTCCCAGCAGTTTGCAAGCTTTCTGTGAAGCTGAACACTCCTCTACCTGCCTCAGCGGCCTGTGAAAGGCTATTTAGCATCGCAGGACTTGTCTTCAGTCCAAGAAGAGTAAGACTGAATTCTGCCAACTTTGAGAACCAGCTTCTTTTGAAGATGAACAAACACCTTTTCAGTTTCAAATAATGTGTGTGTGTGAGATCGTGACCTGGGGAGTAAGCCCTACAAATGCTCATACCACATGACCAAAATGTTCTCCCTACCAGCAGGTCTTTTTTTTTTTTGAAAGAAAGAAATAAGTTATTTATTTTTATAAGTTAATACAAAAGTGAAATTTCTGTTTCTGTTTTTTTTTCTTTGAAGTCAGCTCTAAAAATATGCTGTTTGTTCTTTGAACTTAAGAGAATTGTGCCTGAAAAGTCCTGGAAAAGACTGTAATTTTGATTTGATGAGTGAGATTAAGAAGATATGGGAAGTTGGAACCCTGAATATGCTTTACTATAAGACAGCCACAATAAAGTTCACAATCAAAGTTCTAACCGCTTGCTTTTTAAAAAAAAAAAGAATTTTTTACTTTTACTTCAATTACTTAAGTACATTAAATATCGGAAAACTACTTTTGATACTTAAGTACTGTATATATCAGATACTTTAAGACTTTTACTTAAGTAATATTCTAAAAGGTAACTTTCACTTCTATCAAAGTCTTTTTCTAGTACGATACTTGTACTTTTACTCAAGTATTGCTTTTTAGTACTTTATACAACACTGCCATGTACCAATGTCCTGCAAATAAAAGATAAATCTGTGAGCCAACTAAAAGACACTCAAATCTGCACCGATACTTACCAGGCAATACAAACAGACAATCTCGGGGACACTATATCTTCATCAGGAGGGAGGATGATGAAAAGTTAGCACCTTCACAACAGGATGCACAATTTCTCACAATAATGCAGAACGAAATGTATGAGGATGAGACAAAACAGCTGGGTTGCACCCCTTCCCTTTGTTACACCCAGACAACGTCTACCAAATAACCGAGACCAGGCTTTAAAAAGACTCATCACACTAAAACAAAGTCTCGACAAAAAACCTGAGATGAGAGAGCACTTTGTACAGTTCATGCAAAAAGTCATAGACAACAAGCAAGCAGAAGTCGCACCCCCCTTACAGCTGAATGAAGAGTTTTGGTATCTCCCCATGTTTGGGGTGTACCACCCGCAGAAACCTAAGCAAATCTGTGTGGTTTTTGACTCAAGCGCCAAACATGAGGGCGTAGCACTCAACAACGTCCTTTTAAGCGGCTCAGATCTCAATAACGCTTTGCTAGGGGTTCTAATCAGATTCCGCAGAGAGCCCATCGCAATAACAGCAGATATGGAACAAATGTTCTACTGTTTCACAGTAAGGGAACACCATCGCAATTTACTGCGATTTATCTGGTTTAAAGACAATGACGTCACAAAAGAGATAATCGAGCACTGCATGAAAGTTCATGTTCAACTTATTACTCTAGCTAGAAACAAGTCCAAAGCTTCAGATCAAAACACTACAAATCCTAAAACTTAAGCTAAACTTAGTCATCTCAAGCATCCAACATTATGCATTCAAAGAGGACATTAACCCTCTGGGGACCAAAAACGCGCCCGCGCGTTTTGCTCGTTTTTTTTTTTTAGCAATGAAAATAAACACTAAATGCTCTGTTAATTTTGATCTTTCATTTTCGTGTAATACATCAATCGATCCTGTTCAGTGTCTATTTTTTTTCTGTATACTCACAATAAAAATAAAGTGTTTTGCTTTTTGACAAATAAAGAAAAATTAACATGATGCGATTTCTGCCTTCTCTCTGTCAGTAAACTCCCATTTGAAACGCGTTCGAAAATGATCTATAACTCCGCGAAAATTCAGTCAAACAGGCAAACAGACCCACGGGCATAAAGCTTGAGATCGCATCTTTTAAATGAAGTCATTTATATAAAAAACAAATATTCTCAGCTTCTGTAATCTGTATAAAAAGAGAGCGACTCCAGTCGACCTCATTACGAGATGATTCACAGTAATGTGACCACGCCCCGGAGAGCGCGTGCTATTCAAACGCAAATTCTGAGAACCATTTCAGAGCTGTGAAACGCCCACATCAGCTGTAAACAAAGCGCGTCGCGACTCCTCGCGAGTGAGACATTATAGCCTACCTTATGGAGAAACGATTCCTCAGAACAGTGCTGATGAGGAGCAATATCTCCTGAAATGAGGAGCAGATTCCGCTGAGGAGTGAGGTAGGCTGTTTTCTTTTCTCACGTGTGGAATAACGTTATGGAATAACGTTAGTGTAGGCCTATGTAAACCGCAAAAAGATGAATCCCATTTCTATAATATGACTCGCCTTTCTGTGAGATGAATGAAGGGGACATATTTGTAAAGACTGTTTAGCCTAAATATGAATCGCGCGTCTGTGTGTAAAATAATAAACTGCTTTGCTATAGCCTACTGAGATGAGTAAAAATCGACTGGAATATGTTGAAATAAAATGTATTTGTATAAGCAACGTATTAAACTGCAAATTAGCATTTATATGCCCTAATATTTCATAAAAACAACATTACAGTCAGGCGAAGTATGAAAGACAACATTTTGTTGACTAGACTAGGGTACAGTTTTTAGGCTACTGTAGAATATACCGCCACATCAAAAAAGCTTTTGTTTAGCGATTTCTGCTCATATCTAACGTTATATATATATAATATATATATATATATATACTATTTTTGTCAAAAATAAAGTCATAGACTAAGATGTTAGATGTTCCAATGTTGGCTATATTCAAACTAATGAATACATATGATAAAATGTAGGCCTATAATCTTTTTTTTTTTTTTTTTTTTACAAAGAAAGAGTACACTTGAAATATTGTTGAAATTGTAATTATTGTTGTAATTGTAACATTTTTAATAAAATAGCAAAACATATTTACAAGAGAGATGTAAGCGAAATCTTAAATGGTCAATATAAGTCTTCTTCTAAATACATCTTTTGTCCTTGCATTGTGGCTCAGTCAGTGTCACACCTGAATGAATGGGCATTAGGCAGAGTCATTATGCAGAGTGGGTGGGACAAACTACTCCTCCTCCACGCCCCCCTCGCATAATGGCTTTCCAAGCAAAACCTGTTTTACACCATTTAAATCAATGTATTTTTTTTTGTGAACGATAAAGCAAGACTATTTTCACATAATTTTGAAGCTAGAACTCAAAGGGACAACATCCATTAGTCAAAAGTCTTGTGGACACATATTTAATATGTGTTTTGTGGTCTTAATTCAGCAACTTTCATTTTTATTTTTTCCAATAACCACGCATAAACATTATTCTCTTAAAAATACAAACATCTACATACACGTTGCTCGCATATTATGGTAGCCCTGTTTGTGCTATATAGAGTGAATTTACACCTTAGCCATTAACATGTTTATAAATAACTGAAAAAACCACAAATGTCAAGGCATGTCAGAACATCTCAAGGGCCCCAAAAACACCTTGGTCCCCAGAGGGTTAAGAAACTGCATAAAGGGGAACGAATCCCAAAAACAAGCCCCTTGTGGACTCTAAACCCCTTCATAGACTCAGATGGACTGTTAAGGGTGGGGGGTCGGACGTCTCTAGCTGACCTTCCGTATGACCAAAAGCACCCTCTGATACTCCCTAAAAAACATCATGTGTCAACTCTGCTTGTGAGACATTACCACCAAGGCGTCGCTCACCAAGGCCGTCACCTCACTGAGGGAGCGCTGCGATCTGATGGTGTTTGGATAATTGGAGGCAGGAAACTAGTCTCGAGTGTAATTTATCAGTGTGTCACTTGTTGTAGGCTTAGAGGAAAACATGTTGAACAAAAAATGGCCAACCTCCCAGAAGATCGACTCACCATGGAGCCCCCATTCACTAGGATTGGCATAGATGTTTTGGGGCCCTGGAGTGTAGTCACTCGCAAGACTAGGGGTGGGGCCGCGGAAAGCAAACGCTGGGCAGTTTTATTTACAGTAGTTGCTTAGGGACTCGTGCAGTTCACATATAAGTAATTGAATCTATGTCCACCTCATGCTTTGTTAATGCGCTGAGAAGGTTTTTCGCAGTTAGAGGCCCTTCCAAAGTTCTCAGATCAGACCGTGGCACCAACTTTATTGGAGCCTGTAAGGAGCTAAAAATCAGTACAGATCACCCTGAGATTCAAGACTGCTCCCGCTCCTGAAGGGACCTTTGACATAAAAGACATGTAATCTAAATGCCCCCGAGCGTGCCCTCGCCTCTCTGAACTTTCACACCACCGCCTCTATGGAGGTGCCAAAAAGTTCATATGGAGAGACCGGGGCATCGAGGAGAAAGCCCTTCTCTTTCTCTCCGATGTCCGCCAGGTTTACCAACAGGTGCCTCTCCGTTGCCACCATTGCCACCATAGATCTATGGCGTGCTTGGTGGTGTGGAGAGCCACATCTGTGGTGCGGCGGAGCTCGGATACCACATTAGGGGAAAGACCCTGGTGTGCAGTAAAGCACCAGCCTGACCTGCTGCCGCGTATACCCTGCCATTCAAGCGTGAGGTGTTCTCCAGAGGCTTGGTAGGTAGGGCCGGAACTTTCAAGGTCGATGCTCGCCCACCCGTGAGATAGTTTGTGAACGTCTCGTCGATTAGGGGCATCACCACGTATCCATGTGAACGAATACCCATGACATTTGCATAATTCGCATGCCTATGTCGGTGGATGCGGGCAGAATATGGTTTCTTCCATGCCCTCACGATCTCAGTATGGAGATCGGGAAGGAATGGAAGGCACACGGAGGGTTAAGCTGGAGGGTTATGGCTGGATAAAAAACGCTCGTCTAACAGTCTGGTTGCGAGCGGTCTGTTCCCTAGTGCACTCCCAAGACAGCTGAAGCCTGCCTGAAGCGTGCTCCATAACCCCCAACAGCTCTTCATACGCAGGGCAGGAAGGTCGCGAGGGCTCAGATGACTCGTCTTCTTCACCCTTGACTAGAGGGCTGCATTGGGATTGAGTCCCGCCGTGTCCCGCGGGACCCAACGCAAATCTCGCGGGAGCGGGCGGTTTGAACTTTGTTGCGGGCGGGAATGGGCGGCTAAAAAAAACACTGCGGGATCGGGAGGTAGCCTAGCTACATGATGGAGAAGTCAATAATGGCACTTTTCCACTACACAGTACCAGCTCGCCTCGGCTCGGATCGACTCGACTCGCCTCGCCTTTGTTTGGTTTTCCACTGTGTAAAAGTTGTAACTGTATCTGCTTCCAGGTACTTTTTTTTCGTACCACCTCCGGCGAGGTTCTAGCTGAGGCAATACTAAAATGTGACGTCAAAACACGGCAGACTGCTGATCAGAGAGAATCATCACTATTCACTGCGTCATCATTGCACGTGCCAGACGGAGTATCCTGAATAAAAACAGCAAAAACAAAAACAAAACCATCCAAAAACAGCATACACTCGATTTCCTCCATTGTCCTGTGTGTATGTGTCCAGAATACATGCCGGCCAGGGAAACGAAACAAACAACCCCATGAATCTCTTCAATAATAGCAATACAAATACATGTTTTTTCCTGCGGGACGGGAGAAGACACAAAATCAATGCATCTCTATTATTGTGCAGGAATAAATTCTCAAGAGTTTTGCGGGTGCGGGCGGGAGTGGACATACATATTGCGGGAGCGGGCGGGAGTGTAACACATACGTTGCGGGAGCGGGCGGTAATGGTCAGAAATTCGGTGGGCGCGGGCGGGAGCGGGATGAAGAAAACAGTCTTGCGCAGGGCTCTACCCTTGACCACCATCCCCTGCTCTTCCTGGCATGGTGCCAGTAGAGCACTGTCGGCTGAGCCAGAGGAGGAGGTGCGTGAGAGATTCACTCCTCTCTCAAAGTCTTCTGCCAGGTCCATCTGTGACCCCCAGGACCTAGATCTTCTCTCCGCCTCGGCGTGAGAGGGATCCGAGCCACTGGGCACAGATGCTTGTCCCTCTTCCCTCGAGAAGAAGGACAAATGAGAGAGGAGCGTCCTTAAAGGGAAACGCCCACAGTGCACGCAAACAGCTCCCTCAAGAATTGAGTGAACGTGCTCTTCGCCCAGACAATAAACGCACAGATCATGTGTGTCTCCGGGTGTCAGAAAATTCGGACACGGGTCAGCACGGGTCTCCTTGAAACGTTTCTCAGACATTCTTTTACCTGATCGACAGATCACTTCAAACACAAACAGTCCCTGAAGATGAAAAGAGGGATGACATGTTCTCAAAGTTTAGCAGAAATCATTAAGAAAATTTGAATGTGTGTGAAAACAGGTGAAATGTGTTTTGGTAACACTTTATTTTGACGGTGACATGCAGTTGCAAAGTCTAAAGTGAACCATCGAAATAAGTTTTGAGCAATGTGTCTTTGTTTTGAGAACTGAATGAATGGTTTGGGAAATTGCATAAACTGAATCAGTTATAGTGAGTAAGCAATCGAGAATTTTTTTAAATACATATTGATATATAACTATATAGTGGAGTCTTGTCAATAAGTCACACATGCACTGATAGCTCTGAAATAAACTAACCCTTAGGTTTTGTTCAGCAAATACGTTGCTATGGCTGGCTACTTTTATACCCTGAAAGTTACCTCCGTTTTTGGAACCCGAAAGCCAAGGTTATTTGCTTACTTACCCTTAAACACCTGATATGTCACATAACCTGCAGGTCATGAGATGCACCTCTGAGCTATTTTAAGGGAACTGGTGGATCACTGATTGATCTAATATGCATTAGTGAAATTCAAGATTCATAGAAATGTAGAAAATATGTTTGATAAATTATGATAAACTATTTCAAGCATTTTGCATTTAATGAGTTGCAATGAACTAGCCTAATGCCTAGATGTTTTGAGGGGTAAGACTATTCAACAGAGAACCAGAATAACATATTTTGATCAACATGACATAAGCAACTGATTATGTAGGTAACAGCAGACAAGTGTACATAATCGTTGCATGAATGTAGAAAAGCACTTGCAATTTGTTCAAAAGAATGAGAAATTGCTTTTCTGATGTTCAAAAGAGACTAGATGATGTGGAGGTTAAACAAATAGTTTTGAGAATGTCAATTGTGATCTGAGAAATGTACCAAAGCACCAAAGTACCAAAGAAAATGTACCAAAACTGAGAAAAGCTGCAACTGGTTGATCATTGGTTGATATAATGCTTTACTCCTTTATTATAGTGAAATTCAAGATTCACTTGCACAATTAATCAATTCTGGACACGTTTATACATTTAAAAAATCTAATAGAAATATATAGAAAATATGCTTTGGCAGAATATTTCAACAATTTTGCATTTAACGACTTATGCGATGAACTAATGGCTAGATGTTTTGAGGGGGTAAGACAGAGAACAACAGAGAAACAGTATAATTTGATCAACACAGCATAAGCAAATTGATAATGTAGGAACCAACAGACGGTTGTACATAATCAAATGCATGAATGTCCATGAGCATTGTCAATTTGTAAAAAAAAAAAAATAAATAAAAAAAGGACATTGTTTTTATGATGTGGAATGGAATGGAATGGAATATACTTTATTGTCCCTAGTTAAATTGGACTCGATTCTCTATGTTTCTACATCACCTGTTACAACCTAATATTGTACACAAATACAATATATTCAAAGTACTTTACATAAATTACACACATCACATTACATTCACATACATTAACATTCACCACACACATGGGTAACTGCTACAATATATAAAAGGATAGGAGTTATTAGTAGTCCTTATTTACAGGTTATTTTATTTTATTTTATTGAAGTAGCATAGTGCGTCATGGCGTAGCGTAAATTTCAGCAGTACGTTGCATTACTCGCATAAGTTGCGCTTTAGACTTAAGTCGAATCTTTATGTTCATTTGGCCAGAAGCTAGTTATTTTACTTTATAAAGTTTTAAATAGTGATCGACCGATATATCGGCCGGCCGATATATTGGGCCGATATTTACGTTTTTTACGTGTATCGGCATCGGCCGATACGCGGCTGCTGCGTTCGCTGATAGTTTTTTCCCGCCATCATTTCCAGACAGGCGTTCACAGGCAGCTCTGTGTTGCTGGAGACGCTGCACTGCCCCTCCCCCACTAAGTTAACAGAGTGCTGGAATCTGCTCTTCAAGACAACGATAAGTTTTAAACTTCCAAAGCATCTTTTAACTGTTTGACTTAGCTGAAATATTGCCATACACTTTGAAAGTGGAAACACGTAGCTCTATATGTACTAGCAACTATAGAGCTGGTAAGTCCCGCCCATCCGTAAAACCCCAAGTGGACCTCTAGGTTGAAAAATCGTCAATGCAAGTGAATGGGAGAAAATAATTATTTTCTGATCCCGTTTGAATTGTGCCATGAATGTGAACATATGTTGTATGTGAATTTTTTATATAATGTTTCATGTTACGAGTTTGACAGTATATTGTATGATTCTTTGGCTAGCAGTTGTGGAAAAGACATAACGAGAAAGACTACATGTCGCCTATGTGACGTCACCCCATAACACATTTCCCTCCACTTGTCAAATCACGGTGCTAATGCTGCGATAATCTATGGAGACAGATCGAGATACCTGTGTGTTTTGTACCCAAATGTCACCATTCAAACCAAATGGGCTGTTCTTTCTTCAGATTCGCGTCGAAAGCAGCGAAGAGTTGTAGTCCACAAAGTGCTCTCACACAAAGTCTAACCGTATCAAACTTCTACCAGCTAAATTGTAGCATTCTTTACACGAAACATTATATTAAAAATTCACAGACAACATATGTCACATTCATGGCAAAATTCAAACGGGACCAGAAAATAATTATTTTCTCCCATTCACTTGCATTGACGATTTTTCAACCTAGAGGTCCAGTGGGGTTAGCGGAAGGGGCGGGACTTACCAGCTCTATAGCTAAGCAAGTTTGTGGGTCCAAATGGAAAACGCGAATGCCTCTATAAAGCTGCTTGCCATTGTATTTAGGGAGCTGCACAGAATCAACACCGGCCGCCACATATTGCGTTTTCTAAAGCGAATTTTTATCCCGCCAAAGCCTTATTTGATCGCTGAGTGATGTTGATGACTGAAAACTGTGCTTGTGACAGGTCGCATGTTGCTGAAAGAACGAGCAGAGAGAGAGAGAGAGAGCACGCCCCTCCTCTGGCCGCGCGCGCACACACTCTCACCGTCTTAAAACTGTCTTGCTCTCCCTCCCTTTAATTTTAAATTAAAATCAATTGAGAATTGACATGATGGTAAAAGGTCGGAAGAGCGAAGTTTCATGTGGAGGATTGGGAAAATTACCGCTGGGTGTGATTTGTGCTAAAAAAAACGTTTCCTTATCTTCTCTGAAAAGCGTTCCGCACATTCAGATGACACAAACCACACTTTCAATAAACCCAAAAACCTATCCAGTGATGAAATGTTTTCTGTGTTGACACAAATCTTGTGCGATGTCTTAAACTGCCAGGATAATCACACAAACACGTAGCCTACACGTCCACTAATGAAACCTCTGATTCACGCACTAATGACTCATTTGAACCGATTCTATTTAATGTATGGCAATACATTATAACAACTGATCTATCCAACACTTAACTCACCAGACGTCTGGATCGGTGTATAACAAATCAGTAACACTTTATAATAAAGGTCAGTTTATTAAACTCTAGTTAACTTTATTAGTTAACATTAACTATTAATAAACTGCACTTCTACAGCATTTGTTAATCTTTGATAATGTTAATTTAACCATTTATAGTAGCCTTATTGAAATCAAAAGTTGTATTTGTTAACATTAGTTAGCCTAATGCACTGTGAATAACATGAACAAATGAACAGCTGAATGAACAGCTGTATTTTTATTAACTAAGATTAACAAAGATTAATAAATAATACAGTAACAAATGTACCTTTTGATTTCAATGTTTCAATGTTGTTGTTACACAGGCGCCGCCATGTTGGATTTAGGGCTGGGCGATATATCGCATGACATTGTTAGGCGCATCTCGTCAGTAAAGCCGGTTCCTTGATTAGTAGTAAATCGCCATCACCTGCTTTCAGATGGAGCGGCATTTACAACGCAGAGCCGTAGTTAACTGACAAGCTGAGCCATATCGCATTAATTATCGCGGACGTATCGCCTGCAATAATTAGGCTAATGCGATATGGCTCAGCTTGTCAGTTAACACAACACTCTGTGTTGTAAATGCCGCTCCATCTGAAAGCAGGTGATGGCGATTTACTACTAATCAAGGAACCGGCTTTACTGACGAGATGCGCCTAACAATGTCATGCGATATATCGCCCAGCCCTAGTTTTATTTCTGTGCCCCTGAGAGTACGGTCCCACATATGGGATTTAGAGTGTTCAGTGACGACATAACTGCCAGATTCAAACTGTGCTTTCGCGCGTTGGTTGGCGCTGAGCCAGAGACGGACGTGCTCAGCGCTGTCATATATCACAAATATGCAGTGTTTTCAAGTGTTTATTTTAGGTTTCAGGCATTTAAATACACATAGCACTAGTAAAACAATACATTTGGAGTTTGTAAAATACACACTGATGTCTGTGGAAGCAGCGATAACAATCTATTCAAATATAATTTGCCGACGTGTGTTATTCATATCAGACAAACATAGTGGAAGTAACTGTAAAGTTTACTCTATTCTTCTCACAGTTCACCAGCCACTTTCTTGCATGTATTTCGGGAGAAACTGATGACTCACAGGATTCTCTGAACTGCGGCACAAAGAAACATTGTGGCGCCCATTTCACGTTATAGATCAAGATCAAGATTATTTATGAAGGTTTTTAAATGACCAAACACACTCACGTACACATTTTTGAGAATCGGAATATCAGGTAGTTGATGACATGGTAAGCAAGTTTGTGAATATTTTGAATAAAAAAGGGAAAAGGAAATAAAAGCGATACATCTGTCAGTGTTATTGTGGCTGCGGTGTGTCACGTGACAAATATGACGCGTCGCCATGGAAACATTAAGGGGGAACGTTCTAAAATAACAGTCTCCTTGAAAAAACTCACTATGGGGAGTCAGTTAAAATATTAAAATTAAGCGTGAAAGGGTTAATATATGCATAATAAATGACGCTGGCTTATCTTTTTTACTAAGCAAGTTATCAGTGTGTATTGTTCAATGATGGTATAAAGTTAAGCCCGCTTAACAATTTCACATGCCCCCTCAGTCATTTCATCCTGCAGCCGGGCCTGTATGAAACCCATCCTACTCGCGCAATCAATACATCATACAAATTTCAACCCATTTGTGAGCTCAACCTGGCAACCTACAACCCAGTTGTGCCGTCGATATCTGCGCAGGTAGTAGACGCGGGAAGTTGAATAAGTGTTACCTACTGGTAGAAATGGGAAAAGACTAAATAAATATAGTAAATATTTAACGCAATTAACACAGCATCCGTTTTTTTTTCTGTCATCCTTTGGCTGCATGGCGTTACATGATTATATGATGCGCTTTTATTCTTGCTAATGCTTTTAAACCATTCAAGCCATATCTTAGGCTACTTATTTTATGAAACTTTAAAAGCGGAAAGCGCATCACTCACTCCTGAGAATACATTTGACATCGCAGCCTGACCTTGACGGAAATAAATATCCTACGCCAAAAGTAGGCTACCAGAGAAAAGGTCTCAGCTGTGCTCAGATTTGTAAACCGTAGAGTTGCTTTGGTTTTTCAATTCGTACCCGTTTTGCCCCGTGGCTCAAAAGGGACACAACAAAAATACCCACACAGCAAAGGAGTCCATGGCAGACCCGCCCTCAAGCCGCCAGATCCGCCTGACTGTCATATTCGTTTTCGCTGCGCTAACAGGATCAGCCCCGCCTCCAGGATCGGCCCCGCCTGCGCTTTTAATCGGCGGACCCAGAACGGATCACATACGGATCCGCACTTCGGACGCGCCACCATGCGCACGTAATATGCCCCGCCTCCTGATGCAGCTGTCACCTCGCGGACTCGCTACAGACGCTGGGCGGACCCGCTGACCAAACGCGCCTAATTTCAACTGTCGCCATCGTCACAGAATCATTCTCCGCACTGTGGAAAAGCTAACCGGCAGGTTGACAAGCACGGAGCACGGTAAGAATGGTTAAAATATGCTTTATTTGTACAGTTACTTAGCCTGTAACATTACCGTTCAACATACCGATGATTTTATTTCTGAAATGATTGTGGCAAACCAAGTTAGCAAATTGTCATTAGCGTAGATTTGAGTAAAATGTATTTGATAATTAATAACTTTCTGAGTAAAAAGCTATTTGGATGGTATATTCTTTCTCTCTGGGAGGTTAGGTGATTTAATTAACGTTAGCTGTCCGGATTTTTATCAAACCCTGAGCGCGTATTTTCTCCCCTCCAGTAAAATGTCAGGCGAGATATTATCATGTTAGGCCTAACGTTACCTAACTTACCATTTTCACTGAATTTCTGGTATAACATGTCCATTTTGTTTACATTTTGACAGTTCTTCCACCTCCCCATGTAATGTTGTTTCAAAAAAATAATTAGGCTAATATTATATGATCGTGTGTGTGTGTGTTCTGTTGTAGCTTACAGTTCGTTCAAGTGCCACCAGTCTTATTTTGGAGTTTCATCTTTTCCTGACATCAGAGTAAAGTAAGATTTAATACTGTTCCAACTTGATTTAGCCAGATATTTTGTCAAATAGGCCTACTGACACTGGTCCACACTACAGCATTTAACATTGTACTGGTTTGGTTAGTTTGAGTCCATTTTTGTTTACATCATGACAAATATATTCTCCACCACCTCCCCATGTAAAGTTGTTTCAGATAATTATTTCATATCATATTAAGATAATGTGTGTGTGCGTGTGTGTGCGTGTGTGTGCATGTGTGTGTGTGTGTTCTGTTGCAGCTTACAGTTCGTTCAAGTGCCACCAGTCTTATTTTGGAGTTTCATCTTTTCCTGACATCAGATTAAGTAAGATTTAAAACTGTTCCAACTTTATTTAGCCAGATATTTGTCAAATACTGACACTGGTCCACACTACAGCATTTAACACTGTACTGGTTTGGTTAGTTTGAGTCCATTTTTGTTTAAATCATGACAAATATATTCTCCACCACCTCCCCATGTAATGTTGTTTCAGATAATTATTTAATATCATATTAAGATACTGTGTGTGTGTGTGTGTGTGTGTGTGTGTGTGTGTGTGTGTGTGTGTGTGTGTGTTCTGTTGCAGCTTACAGTTCGTCCAAGTGCCACCAGTCTTATTTTGGAGTTTCATCTTTTCCTGACATCAAAGTAAAGTAAGATTTAATACTGTTCCAACTTGATTTGGCCAGATATTTTGTCAAATACTGACACTGGTCCACACTACAGCATTTAAATTGTCAAGGCTTAAAAATGAGCAAATTATCAACTTGAAGATGCAGCTCTGGCCCAATCGGGCAGGTGAAAGTTCCTGCAACTGGCCCAAGTGTCTTTCACGATTTTGTTCAGTCGATTCTTTCTTTTGGGAGAAAATAACTTTATTTATCATGCATTTACAACTTTTGTAGAACGTTTACATTTCACAACCAGCTATGTATTTTACACATTGCATGAAAGGGAATATTTAAAAGCCATAATAGGGGCACTTTAAAATGACCTTGGGATGTGAATGACCTTGGGATTTTGTTATAGTTAATTATTTTAAATGTTTTAAGCAAAATATCTTTATCAGCCATTTTATAAATGTTTTGAATGGTCTTCCAGCCAATCAGAAAGTCTTATTCTTATGCCTATAATAAATAACAGATTTTTATTACATTTTAGATTTCCTCCCTGGCAACTATTGGGGGCTTTGACACGAAACGTGTCACATGGAACATCCATGTGTCACATGGAACATCATGTTCCATGACGATGTTGGGAGGAGGATCAACTGGAAGGGCATGAATGGGAAAAAATCATTCAACCAGATGGAGTCAAAGAAGTTACTCCTGTGTGTCAGGCTTCTGGGTGGATGAAGTAGGAGACGAACACGAAGATGATGAATTCCAAGATTTTAATTCTAAATATAAACAAATACAAACAAAAAGGGAGCGTGCGCTCAGAACAAGGATAAACCTAACATTAAACAAACCTAACATAAACATTGACCGACAAGTGATGAGTGAACAGAAGGAACTTAAATACACAGACAGATGAACACAAGACAGGTGATGCAGATGATGATGATGACGAACAGGCGGGTAATGAAGGGAGTGAGTTCAGGTGTGGAAACAAGGAGGATTCTGGGAACTGTAGTGCAGACAGGACGATGACAGACGGTGAATGTGACATTACTCCCCCCTCCCGGTAGGCGCGTCCTCGCGCCGTAGAAAGACCAAAGGGGTGGGAGGGTGGGCGCCCTGGAGGCTGACGGGGAAGACAAGGCAAGGGAGACAAGGCAGGAAGCCTCCAGGGTGGAGCAGACTGTGGGTGTGGTCATGGTGGAGCAGGCTGTGGGCGTGGCCAGGACGGAGACGACCCCTCGGGCGGCCACGGCGGTGAGGACCCTTCGGGTGGCCATGGCGGTCCGGACCCTTCGGGTGGCCAAGGCGGTGCGGACCCTTCGGGTGGCCAAGGCAGTGCGGACCCTTCGGGTGGCCATGGCGGAGAAGACCCTTCAGGTGGCCATGGCGGAGAAGACCCTTCGGGTGGCCACGGCGGAGAGGACCCTTCGGGTGGCCATGGCGGAGAAGACCCTTCAGGTGGCCACGGCGGTGAAGACCCTTCAGGTGGCCATGGCGGAGAAGACCCTTCAGGTGGCCATGGCGGAGAAGACCCTTCAGGTGGCCACGGCGGTGAAGACCCTTCAGGTGGCCATGGTGGTGAAGACCCTTCAGGTGGCCATGGTGGTGAAGACCCTTCAGGTGGCCATGGTGGTGAAGACCCTTCAGGTGGCCATGGTGGTGAAGACCCTTCAGGTGGCCATGGCGGAGCCCTATGGCCCCCCAAAAAATACTTGGGAAAAGTCCCGGGTACCAGAGAGGGCTCGGTGCTGGGCAGCGATAAGGGCTCGGTGCTGGGCAGCGATGAGGGCTCGGTGCTGGGCAGATCCAGCGATGAGGGCTCTGTGCTGGGCAGATCCAGTGATGAGGACTTTGTGCTGGGCAGATCCAGCGGTGAGGGCTTTGTGCTGGGCAGATCCAACGATGAGGGCTTTGTGCTGGGCAGAGCCAGCGATGAGGGCTTTGTGCTGGGCAGATCCAGCGATGAGGGCTTTGTGCTGGGCAGATCCAGCGATGAGGGCTTTGTGCTGGGCAGATCCAGCGATGAGGGCTTTGTGCTGGGCAGATCCAGCGATGAGGGCTTTGTGCTGGGCAGATCCAGCGATGAGGGCTTTGTGCTGGGCAGATCCAGCGATGAGGGCTTTGTGCTGGGCAGATCCAACGACGAAGAGGGCTCTGAGCTGGACAGGACCAGCGGCGAAGAAGGCTCTGAGCTGGGCAGGACCAGCGGCGAAGAAGGCTCTGAGCTGGGCAGGACCAGCGGCGAAGAAGGCTCTGAGCTGGGCAGGACCAGCGGCGAAGAAGGCTCTGAGCTGGGCAGGACCAGCGGCGAAGAAGTCTCTGAGCTGGGCGGAACCAGCGGCGAAGAGGGCTCTGAGCTGGGCGGAACCAGAGGCGTAGAGGGCTCTGAGCTGGGCGGAACCAGCGGCGAAGAGGGCTCTGAGTTGGGCGGAACCAGCGGCGAAGAGGGCTCTGAGCTGGGCGGGACCAGCGGCGAAGAGGGCTTTGAGCTGGGCAGGACCAGCGGCGAAGAGGGCTTTGAGCTGGGCAGGACCAGCGGCGAAGAGGGCTTTGAGCTGGGCAGGACCAGCGGCGAAGGGAGCTTCAAGCTCGGCGGAATAAAAGAAAACAAAATCTCTGCGGGCATGACGCTGTCAGTCCTTAGCTCGGCGGGCATGACGCTCACTGTCTCAGGCGCGGCGGGCACGACGCATACTGCCTTGGTCTCGGCAGCTCTGACGTGAAGTGCGGGCTCGGCTGGACTGGCGTGAAGTGCAGGCTCGGCTGGACTGGCGTGAAGTGCAGGCTCGACTGGACCAGCGTGAAGTGCAGACTCGGCTGGACCGGCATGAAGTGCAGGCTCGACTGGACCGGCGTATTCAATGGCTTTTCTGACTGACATGAAGGCTGGGTCGAACATCTTCAAAGCCAGGTCTGCACTGTTCGACACCAGCTTACGAGCTCTGGGGATGAATAACCCCGCAATAAATCTCCCCATCTTCTTTCTTCTTTTTTGGTCGGTCAATCTGTCAGGCTTCTGGGTGGATGAAGTAGGAGACGAACACGAAGATGATGAATTCCAAGATTTTAATTCTAAATATAAACAAATACAAACAAAAAGGGAGCGTGCGCTCAGAACAAGGATAAACCTAACATTAAACAAACCTAACATAAACATTGACCGACAAGTGATGAGTGAACAGAAGGAACTTAAATACACAGACAGATGAACACAAGACAGGTGATGCAGATGATGATGATGACGAACAGGCGGGTAATGAAGGGAGTGAGTTCAGGTGTGGAAACAAGGAGGATTCTGGGAACTGTAGTGCAGACAGGACGATGACAGACGGTGAATGTGACACTGTGTAAGTAAATGTATAAAGTATTGTCTGGCAAAAAAAAAGTCAAACTTATCCCTTGAAGGTACACTGTCACTTTTTTGTTTAAAATTTAAAAAATTTATGTAAGGAGCAAGTACATCATGAATTCATCTCCTCTCCACCAGTAAGCTGGTGTGTGGTGGGCGTTCTGGCACAATATGATGTAAAAGAAAAGTATGATGTATTGCGACATCAGAAACGAAGAAAAACTAAATAATGACTATTGTAATGCTTGACGTAAAGCAAGCCAAATTTGTAGTTTTCTTATGTCCTATTAGAACTACAGAAACGCGACCCGATCTGGCAATCTTACATAGCGTGGTTATAGCAGATAAAGGACCGCAAAGCGGAGGCAGAAGTGCCTTTCACCCTGTTACGACTTGACATTATTTTAAGTTAAAAAAAGAATTATGTCTATCCTCTAAAAACAACAACCTGGAAGCTTCAATGTGATTTCATGTAATGAAAATCTGCTTATGTATTACAGGTGCTGTGAGAAAGAGCCATGTCTCCCGTGCCGCCACCGATGACAACATTACAAAACATGTAATTCGGTGGTTCAACCTGGCATCAGATAGGGGAAGCTCAAGGAGCCGTCCCCCCTGTCAGCAAACCTTGACCCAACAGTAGTGAAAAAAATACTTTATCATTTTAGTGTAATGTTTTTCACTAAATAAAATTATGTTCTTGGTACAATTCATGGTTGATTTCATTTTTTCTGTAATGTCTATTCAGTGTATACATGAATAAAACTATATAAAAAAATAGTAAATACATTTATAGTCTGTAATAACCTATTTTGTTATTGTTAGTGGGCTAGAAATTATTAATGTTTAATGATTTCATGTTTTATTCATATTAATAAAGGCAGATACATTAACTATTCAAGCTTTTATAGAGCAATCCAGTCTATCTAATGTTCGTCCACCATTCGATTTTAAATATACAGTATCTGTAGCTATAGTTTAGACCAGATAATCAGTGTGGGGAAAAAAGTGGCATTGCAGACGGAATTTTATGAACGGGTCCAAGACGGACCCGGGCCAGATACGATGCTCATATGACCGGGTCCAAAACGGACCCGGAGCGGATATGCGGCTCATTCGCGGATCCAAAGCGAAGCCGGGGCGGATGTACCCATTTATGTACGGATACGCAAAGGGAAGCGGTGGTGCGCAGCGGTGTCGGACCGGATCCGCAAGCCGCCACATACGCCGCGGTGTGCAAGTGGACGCAGTTTCGGATCCGCTTTCTGGATCTGTTCCGGAGTTCACTGTACCTCCGCGGCGGATGAGTTTCGTAGTCAGTTTCCTGTCTGGGTAGGGACACCCGAGAAAGCCAAAATAGAATGCAAAATTTATTAACGAACTATACAGAAAAAAAAATAAAATACGTACAACGGTAACAGTGAACAAATTCATAATCCGTGCACGCTTTCGCAGTCGTTGTTTTGTAAATCGTTCTTTCGCAATAGTTGTTTGTGATATTCAGTTCCTGTGAAAAATTGTGAAATACTGTTTCAATAGGTGAAGTTACACAACAATATGCGGATTGATTAGCCTACATAACAATATTTGGATGTAATATTCAGTTTCAGTGAAAATCTGTTCCAGTTAATGGAGTAGGCTATACACAGGTGATGTGTAATATTCAGTACCAGTAAACTCCACCCGCTGGAACAGTTTCTTATAACTGAATATTACACAACATCACCTGTTCAGTTTTGAAAACTGTAGCCTACTCACAGATTTGTGGCCTATACCTTATTTTAGAAATCTGTTTTTCTGTATATTGATTTGTTGTGTATTGTTAAGATGAATACAACTGTCTTAACTGAATTTTTCTATGATTTGGTGATGGGGTGTGTAATGTATAGATGACATGAAACCGCATGTGGTTGAACTGTTCAATTGAATAAAATTAATACTTTAATTGTGATAATTAAAATAATTGAATATTAAATATTAAGTGGCCTATGTTTGCTCATTTATTAATACTATTTATATATAATATATCTAGCACCCCCTCAGCACCTGCGTTAAAAAATTCTCTGGCGCCGCCCCTGGTTATAACGGCCCACGTATTAAAAAATGGTCGGGTTTAAATCGGGCTCGGGTTCATAATTACAGTTAATGTGTCGGGCCGGGCGTGTGGTGGTAGTCAGATACCCATGCCATTAAAATTACGGTAATACTTTATTTTACGGTGCCCTTGATACAGAGTAATTACTTAATTAGGTACTTAGTAATAGACGTTGTAATAACATGTAACAAAATGTACTTAACATGTAACTAAGTTATGGAACAGCCTGTACTTACAGATTGTAATTACACACATGTAATAGGCAGCTACTGTTACACATGTGTAACAAGCCGAGTTGGATAAGGTTTATAGATACACATGAAGTACACTTAAGTACATTCTTGATACACTTTATTTTACGTAGCTTATACCTGTGTAATATTATGTAATTACAATGTAATTAGGAAACTACTGCATGCATTTAAGCTGTGAACTAGTGAGTTAGATCAAACTAAGGCAGAGATGGATAAGGTATGTATACACAAAGTACACTTAAGTACATTCTTTTTTTTTTGGAATATTTTATTTTAGCTTTTGAACTGTTACATAAACAAAAGAAAACAGACAAAAAACTCACACAACTTATTGCACAAAATAAGACAGAGATTAGTCCAAACAAAACAACCAAACGTCAAAAATAAATAAATAAATAAAATAAAAATACACACTATACAGCACAATGGGATGATACAGGATATCGTAAATATACGGTATAAAGCCTCACTCGAGAAGAGAATCCAACCGGTCTATTGAAGTTTCTTCCATATAGTGGAAAAAGGGTTGCCAAATTTTATTAAATATTTTACTTTTTTTTCTTAACCAGTATGTTATTTTTTCCAGTGGTACACAGTTATTAACCTCAGATAACCATAAATTTATAGGAATAACAGTATCAGATTTCCACTTAATTGCAATGCACTTCTTAGCAATTATTAGCAGAATTTCTGTGAGTCTTATGGCATAATCTTGTGTAATATTGGAATTGGTGTAATTACCCAATAAACATACTTCTGGGTCTGGTGGAAAACTTACTCCATGGATATCAGAAATAAAATGACATACTTTTTGCCAAAATCCCTGAATGAGAGGGCAAGTCCATGTGGAATGCAAAAAAGTTCCTTCCTCCACACCACATCGAAAGCAAAGAGGTGAAATTTTTTTGTTAAACTTATAAAGCATAGATGGTGTGATATACATCTGATGAAGGAAGTTAAACTGAATCATTCTATATCTAGAGTTCAAGTATGATGTAACACCATTTTGACACAGTTCACCCCATGTTTCTCCTTCAATGCTAATGTCCAAGTCTTGTTCCCATCTCACTTTAGATTTATCTAAGAGATTTATATATTCTAGAGATTATTTTGTGTAGCGGTTGACTTGAGTAGACATATTGCTCCAGTTGTGTTAAACTAGGTAGTTTCAGTTGGGTTTTAACTCTTAGAAAGTCTCGCAATTGCAAGTACCCAAAAAACTCTTTATTATTTAAATTGTATTTGGATTTAAGCTGCTCAAAAGACATCAGTATTTCATCCTCAAAACACTGTTGTAGATGAGAAATTCCATTATCAGCCCATAGTTTAAAATGCTTATCCTGGAAACATTTTGGGAGCAATCTATTGCTCCATAATGGTGTCTTAGGGGAAAGAATCCCTTTCTGTCCAAATGTCTGTTGCATCCTTACCCACAAACTGACTGTATGAATAATCATTGGGTTCCTGATTTTTTTTATCAATTTCTCATCCCATTTATATAAAATATCTGTGGGGTCTTCCTCTTTTAATTCACATAATTCTATTTTAAGCCATGAGGGGGTGGGCTCACTTCCAAATATTTGGGCCAGATATCTTGAATGTGCTGCCCACCAGTACATTTTAAAGTTTGGTAATTTTAATCCCCCTTGATTATACTCTAAAGTCAATTTATCAAGACTTAATCTGGGTGTTTTACCACGCCATATAAAACGTCTGATCAAACTATTAAGGGAAGAAAAAAAAGTTTGTGGAATATGGATTGGGAGAGATTGAAATATATATAAGAATTTAGGCAAGATATTCATCTTAATGACATTAATCCTCACTTAAGTACATTCTTGATACACTTTATTTTACGTAGCTTATACCTGTGTAATATTATGTAATTAGGAAACTACTGCATGCATTTAAGCTGTGAACTAGTAAGTTAAATCAAACTATGGCAGAGATGGATAAGGTATGTATACACAAAGTACACTTAAGTACATTCTTGATACACTTTATTTTACGTAGCTCATCCCTGTGTAATATTATGTAATTACAATGTAATTAGGAAACTACTGCATGCATTTAAGCTGTGAACTAGTGAGTAAAATCAAACTAAGGCAGAGATGGATAAGGTATGTATACACAAAGTACACTTAAGTACATTCTTGATGCACTTTATTTTACGTAGCTTATACCTGTGTAATTGCAATGTAATTGCAATGTAATTAAGAAGCTACTGCATGCATTTAAGCTGTGAACTAGTGAGTTAAATCAAAGTAAGGCAGAGATGGATAAGGTGTGTATACACAAAGTACACAAGTACATTCTTGATACACTTTATTTTACGTAGCTTATACCTGTGTAATATTTTGTAATGGCAATGTAATTAGGAAGCTAATGCATGTATTTAAGCTATGAACTAGTGGGTTAATTCAGATGGATAACATATGTAGATACACAGGAAGTGCACTCAAGTACAATCTTGATACACTTTATTTTATGTTACATACAAGTAATGCTACAGAACATACACATTTACCATGTGTAACTGCAGACCTTAGCCTAACATATTTAAGTACTTGGTGTTACATTGTGTTACACTAACTTTCTTACATAATTACAGTGTACCAAGTCCGTAACACGTATGTAACAGACTCGGCTTGTTACACATGTGTAACAGTAGCTGCCTATTACATGTGCGTAATTACAATCTTTAAGTATAGGCTGTTCCATAACTTAGTTACATGTTAAGTACATTTTGTTACATGTTATTACAAAGTCTATTACTAAGTAATTAATTAAGTAATTACTCTGTATCAAGGGCACCGTAAAATAAAGTGTTACCAAAATGGCTCATTTTCGTCTGTATATGGGCCATTCTACAGAATTGGTGCAAACTGCTGTCCCTCATCCAAAAAACACATTTGAAAAGCATTTAATTATTAAAATCTTAGATGTTTACTAAGATCCTTCAATTATCTATTGAAACCCACAATAATATTTAAGATATCAGTAAGCTTTATATATATAAAATCATAATTTATGGGCTACTTTCAATTAGGAGGTGGCTGTCCCAAACCCTAACCCCTAAATTTCAACTTGTGAAAATGATATTGAATAATTTTTTGCAAATTTTTCCATTCTTGTTTTAAAAAAAATATTTTTGTTTTTTTAAAAAAAATGAAGTTAAAAAAAATATTTATTTTATATTTTATTTTTAAATCATGAAACTTTATCTAAAAAAACATGTCCCGCATTTTCATGTCACTACCAAAACAGTGAATGTTGTAGTCCATTGGCTGAGACTGATTTTAACCACACTCCTACATTTTTGATCAGGAAATATTCCTGTGTCCCTCTCTCTCATGTGCTATATGGTGAGTAGATTGATCCCATCATTTTGAGGTAAATGTGTTCTAAAGTCTAAAAATCTGTGTGTAACTTTAAGGAATGTCACTACCAAACTCATTTTTTCTGCTATTGAGTATTTTTTTTTGGGATGTTATTCCATAAAATTTAGTTGTTATATGTGTTCAACTGTTCTGACCAGTGATGGCTAACCATGTGCTGATTAGCATCTTCGAGCTAGGCTCAAAAGTTATCTAAAATTGTCACTACCAAAACAGTCACAACCGAAACATTTTCTTGAAGTTTCGGTTGTGACATTGTTTTGGTAGTGACAAAAGGGAACACATAATCCTTTATTTGGAGGAATAAACTACATTTTAGTACAGTTATGCAAATAATTACTACTGTAGTATGTTTTAGTAGTGTTTTAGTATGCAATATTCTGTTAAAATTCTGTAATGTGATGAGGTTACAATTACTTAAGGTTGCAGTCCATGATACTAGCTTAGGTGTAAGGTTGTTGTCAGTAATGTTAATTTCTATGATTAACTTGGCAAGGAGAATGACATAAAACACCAACATGCCTAAAAAAAATAGAAAAACTACAACAGAGAGACAGAGAGAATATAAACAAAGGTTGAGGGAAGACCCAGTGAAGTACGAGGAATACTTAAGGAAAGAAAATGAAAGAAATAAGAAACGAAGGGAAGAAGGAAAGTTGAAGAGTATCAGTGAATTATCTGACAGGGAGCAAAGACATGTCAGAAAAGCATGGAGGAAAAGACAGAAAAGACACAGGATGATGGTGAAAAGACAAAAAGAGATGGAGACATTTTGCAGGGCTTCCACACCACCTAGCACTTCCAGTGAGGGTGATCAGACACCAGTACACACACACACACACACACACACACACACACACACACAGTTCAGTGGTTCTGGAGATTTATCTGAATGAGGAAAATTATTCTGAAATTAATGTATTATGTAAACACACACACACACACACACACACACACACACACACACAGAGTTCAGTGGTTCTGGAGATTTATCTGAATGACTCATAAACAAAATGTTGAAAATGTGAAAATAAAACAAAGTGGTTCTGAGTCTACATTGTAAGTTGTTGTTTTTTTAGGAAGAAAAATCTATGAGCATACCTCTTCTCACTTGCACCTCAAGACCAAAGTATAGAATAGCTCGAGGTGTTCTTATAAGATATTTACTGTCAGATGTGTGTCTGCTATATGTACTGACTGCATATGTGCATCATAGTTATTTATTTATATTAACATAAAATGTGGACAGTCTGATTCAGCCATGGCAAACTAATTATTGTGGTCACTACCAAAACATTACTGTCACTACCAAAAATGTGCAGTCACTACCGTAACATGGGATGTTTTGTCAAAAATAAAGTATATTGAATTATCAACTAAGATGTTATGATAGTGTTTGGTTCAATGCATATTAATACTAATGAATCCTTAACTTTGAAATCAGTACGATAAACTTTATGCCTTCTACAAAGAAAGATTGGGTTCAAAATACAACAAATCTCATAAATCACACTTAAAATATTATTAAAATTATAATCTTTATTGATTTAACCAGTAAAAATATTTTTTAAAAATAGAAAAAATATATATTTATAAGGTAGATGTAAACAAAATCTTAATAGGTCATTATAAGCCTTCTTAATAAATTATTTAATATTGTGTTTCGGTAGTGACAAATTTGGGGAGAAGGAAAATATTCCAGCATTTTCTGAAAATACAATATGAGAATTAACTGCACAATTACTAGAAAAGCATACCTTGGATATTATACAATTTGCATACATGCAAAATTTGTGGGAAAAAACAAAAAAATTTCAAGATGTTTCCAACTCTGACTTTGCACCAATTCTGTAGAATGGCCCATATAGGACCTGCAGCTGCAGCTGCGTATACTTCACAGGTCCTACCATGCCAGTGACGTCATCGGAATTGCCAGAGTTCTTATACTAACAAACGCAATTTTTGTGTTGCTTAAAAAAAGAGCTATATTGATATTTTTAATTCAAATTTTTAGTGTAATTTACTTTTAATTGTCATAACACGTTATCAACGTTGATTCTATCAGTTCAGTTCATCTTTAACCACAGCATGTCAGAAATGAATACCTAATGTTCAAATCTTTAAATAAAGTATAAAACCTCTACTTTTGCAAGAACAGCGGCTCAAAAGTATATATAAAAAAAAGATATAAAACAAATACTGAAACAACTGATAAGCATTTTTAAGTAGCAGATCACTGAAATATTGAGAAATAGCTGAATCCTTTCCAATATTAGTTGGAGGCATAGTCAGGTGTTTAAGTTCTTTCCATTACTTGGACATACACAGTAAAATAGGTACAATTATTTTTTCAGTGTGGATGCGGAAAAACATAGAGAAGCAGAGTGAGAAAAAATTATGTTCAGCAATTTCATGTTTTCATTTCAGTAAAAGCTTCATGGAAAGCTTTTACTACAAGGATTCCAGTTCCACTGTTCCATATACGCAGAATATGCAGCCTGCGTTCGGAAGTAACTAAGGGGACACCATCACACCCTTTATGGTGGCACCATCAACACCAACCCCAGAAAACAATTTCAACAGAGGTGGCAAATTAAGTTCTGCATAAGGGACCTATTTGAACAGTGGCTGCCCTTAGCAATTGTGTTACTTGTTATTTTTTTCTACTGCACATTCTATAAAGTAATGACTAATTCACTTTTAGATTGTATGTTTCCAAGAATGCACACATTCAACACTCAACCAAAATTGTAGAATGGCTTACAGTAGGAAAGGAAACAGAATTATAAAAAAAAACAAAAAAAAAACAATGGATTTCATATTGTCTGCAGGTAGAACTGAAACATGACAAGTAGGCTAATGCAGTTTTTATAATGCCATCAACTGTTAGTATTTTGACAGTCATGCACTATGATTTAACTATGTTCATGTTGAATAGACAACTAGTGCTAGTGTTTTGACAGACTGATAAAATTTTGAATCAGGTTTGACGTGTTTTAATAGAGTTAGTATATGTAGAAAAAGGTTCTCTTACGAGAGTATTCTCGTGTTGCGTAAGTTTAGATTACGCTACGGGAAAACTCCTTTTCTCGAGAATACTGAAGCAAGAAAATTATCCTTAATTTTCCAGAATGTAAAACGCATTTGCTGCAGCAGGCAGACATAGGCGAGACAGCTCGCACGCCTATTGGCTGCTCTGCAGCAACTGCTGCAACCTATCAGTGCGTCTTGGCATGACTCCAGCGCCAATGGGAAGCCTTCCCGCGCAACGTCATGACCCGCCAAAATGGGTGTGGCTTTGAGCCTATACATATCCCACGCGCGGTTTGCACAATGATTTCGTCTCCTTCAGCGAGTGACTTCACTTCGCTGGATCTCTGGAAAGAAGCTGCACCGTAGAAAAGCCTTCAGCGGGACGAGCTCGAGATTCGAGGACTCCGGCCGGATTGCCGCCTTCGCTCGCCGTACCTGCTGCGCTATCCGGCGCCCATATCCTTTTTCCTCTGCTCCGTGTGTGTTCGCCGCTGCGACAGACGTGTTTCCTAAAAGAATGCAAAGGCATTTTTAAATGCCAACCATGTCCTGCGGCTCATGCAGAGCCGTTCTCAGCGACGGAGACCGCTATGTGCTGTGCGCTTCCTGCCTGGGAAAGGATCACGCGGACCACGCACTCGCTGATGGCGGCTGCCAGGAATGCGAATCCCTGCCGCTCGACAGGCCTTGTTTCGCGTTAAGTCCGCTTCCCCCATGCCTTCTGTTAGGCCGCGCCATAAAAAGCGCCGCTCTCAAAGGCCACCAGAACCTTCGGTGACGGAGAACTCGCCGGCGGCGCCCCCGTGAGCCTCCTTCTCGGAGTCCCCCGTCTCTTTCCTCGACGGCCAGCGCCCCGGTGCGGTCGAGACGACAGAACGGGATGTTATGGAGGAGGACAGCTGCTCTCTCCTGGCGTCCAGAAGCGAGGAATGGTCGGGCTCTATCCCTGACCCCACCCCGTTGACACAGGAGTCCAGCGGGAGGGCCTCGGTTGACGCTGAGCTTCTCCGCCTTCTCTCGAAGGCCGTCGAAGACCACGGCCTTGACTGGACCACGCCCCAGGAGCCTGCGCCCAACAGGTTGGACGGTTGCTTCCTGACAGGACGTGGCTCTGCACCTGTTTCTAGGCCCGCTCCCTTCCTCCCCGAGCTTCACGACGAGCTCTCCAAATCGTGGGGAGCCCCATACTCGGCCAGGCTGAGATTATCTGTCTCTTCCACGCTCTCTGCGGTTGACAGCGCGAGAAACAAGGGATATCTCTCTGTTCCTCTGGTTGAGGAAGCAGTAGCAGTGCACTTGTGTCCGCCCTCCGCTGGATGGCGTGCCAAGTCAACTCTGCCTACCAAAGCCTGCCGGACCACGTCAGCCTTGATCGGTTGCGCCTACGCTGCCATGGGTCAGGCCGCATCTGCACTGCACGCCATGGCGGTTTTGCAGATCCACCAGGCCAGCCTCCTCCGCTCTCTGGACGAGGCTGGACCAACTAAGGAGTGTGTGACGGATTTGAGGAGTGCGACAGACTTGGTACTCAGAGCTACTAAAGCCGTCGCCCAGGCCATCGGCCGCAACATGGCTTCCTTAACCGTCACAGAGCGTCACTTGTGGCTTACCCTGTCCGACATGTCAGAGTCACCTTCAGAGTCACCAGAGTCAACCGTGCCACCTTCCTCGACGCTCCTATCTCTCCGACTGGTCTCTTCGGTCCCTCAGTTAAAGGCTTCGCGGAGCGTTATTCGGAGATGCAGAAAACATCTCAGGCCATGAGACATTTTTTGCCACAGCGTTCCAGTTCTGCAGCAGGCCGTGCTAAGAAACAACTGCCTGCTCGAAGAACGGTCCCCCCACCGCCTCCCGCCCTGCAACAGCACCAGAAACGACTGTATCTGCGCTACGCACACACATATCGCCTCAGCGTATGAACCCAGCACGAGCTGGCAGTGCTTCAAGTGCAGATCACGTGTCTGCCTCTCAGCACACACACTTTGTGAAAAACTCTCTGCGCCTCGTGCCGCGAGCTCACACAGCTGTGCCTGTAATACAGCATCTCCCCATTCATACGGCCGGGGTGCTAGCTACAGAGCCACCACACAAAACACTGTCTGCCCCATTCAAAACGAACATGATGAACGAAGCGTTTCATCATGGTTTGGTCTCCGGGTCCCTGAATGTGAGCGACCGGAACCCAGACTTCATTCTACCCCTGTCAATTCACGCGAAAGCATGGGAATTAATACCAGGGGTTTCAGAATGGGTACTAAAGACAGTGAAACAGGGCTACTCGCTGCAATTCGCTCGCAGACCACCGCGCTTCACAGCACGGGTCGAAACATCGGTGAATCAAGAAGTACCACACCTACTTCGCGCCGAGATAGCGAATTTGCTGAGAAAAGGGGCAGTGGAACACGTTCCATTAGCCCAGAGCGAGTCAGGGTTTTACAGCCGTTATTTCTTAGTACCAAAGAAAGACGTCGGACTCCGCCCTATATTAGATCTCAGATGTTTGAACAAAGCGCTGATGATACGCTTGTTCAAAATGATCACAACCAGACAAATCCTCGCTCGAATTCAACCGGGGGACTGGTTTATATCAGTGGATCTGAAAGACGCTTATTTTCAGATCCAAATAGCAGCCCGTCACAGGCAATTCTTGAGATTCGCCTTCGAGGGCCAGGCTTATCAGTACACCGTCCTCCCCTTCGGCCTGTCTTTAGCACCTCGTACATTTACGAAGTGCATGGACACGGCGCTCGCACCCCTCAGACGACAAGGGCGTGAGAGTCCTGAATTATCTGGACGACTGGCTAATTTTAGCCCAGTCAAAGGAGGAACTGGTGTTACACAAGACATTACTGCTGGCCCATCTGGATCAGCTGGGTCTCAGAGTCAACTGGGCCAAGAGCGCTCTATCCCCCAGTCAGGAAATATCCTTTCTGGGGATAGAGTTGGACTCCAGGTCTATGACGGCGCGCCTGACACGGGAACGCGCGGCGGCAATTCAGCGCTTTGCAGCAACATTCGCCGTAGGGAAGAGTCTTCCCCTCAGAATGTTTCAGAGGATGATGGGTCTCATGGCCTCAGCCTCGACGGTGCTGCGGCTGGGTCTGCGGCGCATGTGCCGGGCGTCCTGAACGTGGGCCCAGATATGCTATCCAGGGCCAAGCTCTCCCCAGGGGAGTGGGCTCTGCATCCCATGACGGTGCAAAATATCTGGGACATTTTCGGCAAAGCGGAGATAGACCTGTTCGCGTCACAGACCAACGCTCACTGCCCAATGTTCTTTTCAAAAGAAAGGGACGTGCTGGCCCAAAACTGGCCCAAGCGCCCTCTCTATGCGTTTCCCCCGGTCGTCTTGTTACCTCAGGTAATCAAGCGAATCAGGGAAACCAAATACTCAATACTCCTGATAGCCCCGCTATGGGAGAATCAAGTATGGTTCCCAGAACTGATGGAACTGGGGAACACAGCTCTATGGCCAATTCCGCTGAGGAAGGACCTGCTGTCCCAGGCCCAGGGTGCAGTTTGGCACCCGTACCCCGAGCTGTGGGCCCTACATGTGTGGGCGATCAACCATTTCACCTCCCAGAGGGAGTGCTGAACACGATCACGCAGGCTAGAGCTCCGTCTACTAGACGGCTCTATGCGTCCAAATGGTCAGTGTTCACCGAATGGTGTTCAGCTCATGACTTTAACCCGCTAAGTGGTGAGGTAGCAGTGGTGCTTTCTTTCCTGCAAGAGCTGCTGGACAGCGGGAGAACCCCATCCACGCTCAAGGTGTATGTGGCGGCTATAGCGGCTTTTGCGAAGCCCGCGAACGGCCAGTCACTGGGAAAGAACGACCTCATAATCCGTTTCCTCAGGGGTGCTAGGAGGCTTAACCCTCCTCGACCACCCTCGGTTCCAGCGTGGGACCTTTCCACGGTCCTCGAGGCCATGAAAGGTAGACCATTCGAACCATTACATGCGGTGGAACTAAAGTGCCTGTCCTTCAAAACCGCTTTTCTGCTGGCGCTGGCCTCAGTAAAGCGAGTGGGCGACCTGCACACGCTCTCAGTGAGCGCAACGTGCTTAGAATTTGGGCCTAACGACTCTAAAGTTATCCTCAAACCAAGGCATGGTTACGTCCCGAAGGTGCTTGCGACTCCATTCAGAGCGCAAGTCATTTCCCTTACGGCACTCCCTGCATCCGACAGGGAGGCTGGGGTTAACCTCCTTTGCCCAGTGAGGGCTTTAAGGATTTATGTGCAACGCTCTGCCGCCTATAGGCAAACAGAGCAGCTTTTCGTTTCGTTCGGTGGCCGCGTCAAAGGGCTGGCCATCTCGAAACAGACCCTGTCCAGATGGATAGTGGATGCTATCGCGTCAGCTTATGCTTCCAAGGGCCTGGATTGTCCCTTGGGGATTAGGGCCCACTCGACTAGAGGTATGGCCTCGTCGTGGGCATGGACAAGTGGGGTATCACTTCATGATATTTGTATGGCAGCAGGCTGGGCCTCGCTGTCTACATTTATAAGGTTTTATAACCTAGAAGTGCCTGCCTTACAGGCCAGGCTGTTCTCAGTCTGATGTACCATATTAACACTGTCTACCCAACTCAGTTTGATTAGACTGTTGATATGCTGTAACGTCCTGTGGGCTTATGCAGTTATAAGGTTGAGGTACTGCCATAACTGTATATATGTGCGACCTATCATCTACCGAGTCGTCCCTCCCCGTCTACCGCTCTGTGTGTATTCCACTGATATGAGCCCCGGGCACACTGCCCTTGGGACATTAGTGTTGGAAATTTCGCACGCACGGCGTTTTACATGGGGTTCCCGTAGCATAAGCTAAACTTACGCAACACGAGAGTACTCTCGTAAGAGAACGACACTCGGTTACTAATGTAACCTCGGTTCTCTCTAGAGAGGGAACGAGTGTTGCGTACGCTGCCGTGCTTGTGCTGCATTATGGTTTCACTTCCAGTCGACTGAAATCATTGTGCAACCCGCACGTGGGATATTTATAGGCTCAAGGCCACACCCATTTTGGCGGGTCATGACGTAGCGCGGGAAGGCTTCCCATTGGCGCTGGAGTCATGCCAAGACGCACTGATAGGTTGCAGCAGTTGCTGCAGAGCAGCCAATGTCTTGCCTGCTGCAGCAAATGCGTTTTACATTCTGGAAAATTAAGGATAATTTTCTTGCTTCAGTATTCTTGAGAAAAGGAGTTTTCCTGTAGTGTAAGCTAAACTTACGCAACACTCGTTCCCTCTCTAGAGAGAACCGAGGTTACGTTAGTAACCGAGTGTTGTTTTTAGCATTTTGAAATTTGTATTTATTTAAAGGGGTGGTTGATTATGATTTCACTTTTCTAACTTTAGTTAGTGTGTAATGTTGCTGTTTGAGCATAAACAACATCTGCAAAGTTACAATGCTCAAAGTTCAAAGCAAAGGGAGATATTTGCTTTTAAAGAAACTGCTTTTTAAGGACTACAACAAACGGCTGGTAGGGACTGCTTGACATCCTCCCGGGTTAGTGACATCACCAACCCTAGAATTTACATAAACCCTGCCCCCGGGAAAGCATTTATAGATTATCATGACAGAATATGCTACTCAATGACTAGAAGATAACAACACATCAGCTACATAAATTCATCAACTAACCATTCAGAAATGTCCTGTTGCATTCTACATGTTGTCACTTCTTCTTGAGTCTCTCCATCATTGACTCTGTTGACATCATGATGACTCCGGTTTGAACATAAAAGGCTAAAAGTTATTGAAATTTTCAGTGCGTGTCTGTGTGAGGTAAAAGGACACAAGCTGTTGAAGCTCCACCCTCTGTGCCAGGAGCAGCAGCTCACTTGCATTTAAAGGAACAGACACAAAATGGTGCATTTTTGCTCACCCTCAAAAAGTGACAACTTTAACATGCTATATAAAAATATATGTGGGATATTTTGAGCTAAAACTTCACATACACACTCTGGGGACATCAAAGACATATTTTACATCTTGTGAAAAGGACTTTATACCACCCCTTTAACAAAATATGGTTTTGGGCAAAAAAAATTCTATTTGGCTAATTGTGTGATGTATGTGTGTTGCTGTGTTAAGAGTTTATAAAAAGTACTTTAAGTATTGGTATATGCTTGTTAGGAATTGTAAAAAACTGTAACCGTTTAATTAATACTGGCACAAACAAATTTTTACACCTGTTCAATTTAAATTGAGGAATTCTGTATCTTCTTGTCGAGGGTAGAAGTTCATAGTAAGAATGGAGTGCATGGGACGGATCACTCAAAATCCTTCTGGCTTTCTTCAGTGTGCATTGTTCATAAAGAGACTAAAGGTTATGGTCTCTCTGCCCTATCAGTTTCATAGCATATGCACAATAGATGTGCACAAGTGACGAGAAGATTTGGAGGTTAAACAAGTTTTGAGAATGCCAATTGTGAAATGTACCAAAGCAACTGAGAAAAACTGTTGTTGTTTTTTTTTTTTTTTTTACATATTAGGCTTTGCTCGTACAGGCTTTAATGAATCTACAGGTTACATCAAGGTTTATTTATTGTCTAAGAATGTTAAAAATCCCAAATGTATCATTACTTAGGTTTAATCCAACACTGAAGACAACACTGCTGTTTGTTGTACAACAATTCTTTGTTCAACAAAAGCCAAATTAGATGTTTTGTTTAAATGCATAGCATTTAGGTTTTGGTTCCCTACGGTTCTCTGTCCAGCAAAATGTTTAGACAAAATCCTAATTAATATGACTGAAGGTCTTGTCTGAATGTGCTATACTATATGTTAATGATAAAGATCAGTAGCCTATAATTTTATAATAGGGCTGCCATTAATTTGAGCTGAGGTTTAAACAGGATGTAGAATTGTAGCGGATTCCAATTTGAATGTAAAGAAGTAGAATAAAATTGAATAAACTTTAAATATCTTCATACTGTATAGCTAACTGCTAATAATTTTTTGACACATAATTTTTTTCAGTAATAACCCCAAAACACACTCAACACATGGAATTTTTTAGAACTATTAGATGGTAATAATCAATGTTACTAGTACTAAATACTAGTTCTAAATTAAGTGAGTGAGGATCAGCATTAGCCCACTATGAGTGTTCACTATAAGTCTCAAGACATAATACAGGTGAAAATGTCTACAAGGTGAAAAAAAAAGAAAGAAAAAAAAATCATAGCATGTGGCTGATTGGGTGGAATGGCAGTTCATTTCTGTGTAATTGGTGTAGATTTACTGAGCTGAGAGTAAGAAGTCTGAATTTACTTTTGGTTTCTCAAACTCAACCTCCCAAGACCTCACTTTCTGATGCCTCAGCGCAGACTAGACTAGAGAGAGAGCTGATCAGAGCTGATGAGACTCCGGACTGTGAATTCACAGAAGGGGGCTCACACAATTAACAATAAACAGTCCAGGGGCTGATGTAGCGTCAGGGAACCCCCTCTCCCCACAAACCCAACAACCCTAAACAAACTTTAGGTGGGAAGCACTTCAGCATCCCCTTCAAGGCACTTCAAGGCATTTAAAGGAAGCAGAGAGCAAGAAAAGTCTATCTATCTATTTGAATTGTCTATTTTAATGTTAACCAAATACATTTACATTATAGCCTATAACTATAATGCTGCCTAAAATTGTATGCTACTAACTTTTAATTAATAAAATTTGTCAATAATATTGTAATTAATTTAATATAAAACACCCACGATCATTGAATGTATTGCATTATGTGAATATCCTTCGCCAAATGACCTCAAGCACAAATAAAAAATAATAATAGGCCTAATTAATTAGGATAAATGGTCACAATTTAACCAGTTTTAACTGTACTAACATTTAAATTAATCATTTGATACAACGCACTTTATTGTGACGATTATATATAGCCTATATATATATAATAAAAAATAAATAAAAATAAAAACCTTCATGTAATTACAGCTCTTAACTCATACCACGTCCCAATAATAGCCGTTTCCCACCTCAACAGCAGCAAAAGTGTTTACAACATGAACACAATGAGTAGGCCTACAGTGTACCGAACTTTTTAATGCAAGTAGGCAACATAAAGTGACCAATTAATAATAAAATAATGAATACTTACAAGATTTCTGTCATTGAGGGAAACATTGGAATGACATCTATGGCCATGCACGAGACAGCGAAGGCTTTCCACTGGGAACACTCACAGCCATGAGGACACGCATTCGGATGTCCGATCACACACACAGGTGACAGCATCAACATTACCAGCACACGTGTCGCCATGATAGAAAAAGGATAGATTTATTTTCTTCCGCTGGAAAACTGCAGCCTCTCCACTCGGTTTGGACCATAAAGTATTGACACAAACACCGACGAGCAGTTTAAAGCTCTTGCTTTAAGCAAACTTGCTTGAGTGTGAGAGTCAGTAAGTAAAAGAGTCTGCGAGTGAGGCGGACGCTGAGGCGCCCTTGCGGTTGCTATGGGAACTGAATAGTTCTATGCGACATAATAGAAACGTCTCTCGTTTACTAATAATAGGGTATATGTCGAACGTCGCATGACGAAACCGGAAACCTGGTCTCATCGCATCCGCTTGTCATAGAAAGTGTTAACAGCCGTATGAACTGATGCCGATATCTATGGAATTTTAAGGTAATCAGCTAACCTACCTATCTCACTTTGTTATTGGCTTTTTATTCTATTTAAATATCTAAACGTTAGTGTGAAGATTTTTTTTTTTTTACTTTTAAATATCGATCTTCACATGCGAGGGACATTGGTTATGATCATCTTTGCTCGCTCCTTTTAAGTTATCTTGAGTAAAACAGTAAAAAAATGCATGAAGCACATACAAAAGACCTGAACCGGAAGCGATGCGTTCTGTTTTCCGGTTTCGTAATGCGGCGTTCGACATATACCCTATTGCGTGCAGCTATTATTCGTATTTAAACGCACAGGAGAACTTCTTACGAAAAAAAAAGAAAGAAAAAAAATCACAAATAGGAATAGTCAGGTTAATAATAGATAATAGGCCTAGTCTATTTTCATTTCAGTTACAACATGCAATGGATTATCAAAAATAAAGCAACATAAAGAACATAATTTTTCAGGAAATTATGTAGACTAAAGAATTTATTTAATATATATATATATACAGGTGATATTTTATATTGTATTATATGTGTATATATCTTAAGTGAGCAAAATATTGCCTATAGGCCTAAGTTTTGACAATTATGTAAATTACAAAAGTAAATGATATAGGCTATATGTAAATATTTCAAAGTGTAAATGATGTGTAATATATAACAAAATGTGTAGTGTCAGTGTCAATTTGAAATCATTTTAAGCAGATTACAAAACTACCTCTAGCATTTAGGCCCATTCACACCAAGCACGATAACTATAAAGATAACGATAAAGATAACTACTCGGTTACTATCGTAACCTCAGTTCCCTGAGATAGGGAACGAGTATTGCGTAGCTATACGCAGTGGGGAAACTCCTTTTCCTCGATTTACTGAAGCTTTTATTTAAAACGCATTTGCAGCTGCACAGCTAGCACATTGAGCGTGGCTCGCTCATAGGCTGTGCTGCAGCAACTGCTTAAACCAATGGCGCGGGCGCCTCTGACAGGCCACCAATGAACAACATTGTACGTCAGAGCTCCCAAAGGGGGCGTGGCCTTAGTCTATATCATAGCCCCGCATTCACCATTATAGCAGGTTCCACGGCTGAAGCGACAACTCACCAGGTTACTATAATGCGGCCGGCTACGCAATACTCGTTCCCTATCTCAGGGAACTGAGGTTACGATAGTAACCGAGTAGTTCCCTTTCGAACGGTCACTTCGTATTGCGTAGCTATACGCAGTGGGGACGCCATGCAAAACGCCGCATTAAAAATAACTGGTTGCCACTGAACTCAGGACCCCTGAGCTCAATACAAGTCCGAACCATTATAATATATATTTATATATATATAGACCAGACACCGTCGGGCCTTATAAAATATATGTGTCAGTAACAATACCAACCCAATATACTAATGAACCCAGACACCGTCGGGGCTATTTAGTAAATTAGAAAATAACCAGCAAGCGGGTTTTATATATATATGTGAATGATTATGCACAGTACACTGTAGAGAAGGCCGGGCACTGCCGGGTCTTCATCATACTGAAAGCACCTTCGCATGCAGAGAAGGAACTTCCATATTATAAAATTTCATAAATGTGGAAGGCGAGGACCAGCCGGCCGCATCACAAATATCCTGAATAGGAAAACCAGATGACCAAGCCCACGACGAAGCCATGCCTCTAGTCGAATGGGCTTTAATACCTATGGGGCAAACCTGACCCATCGAGGTATAAGCCATAGATATAGCATCCACAATCCATCTAGACAGCCTTTGCTTGGTGACTGGATCGCCTTTGGATCGGCCACCAAAGCAGACAAATAGCTGTTCTGACTGCCTGAAAGACGCAGAACGCTCCAGATAAATTCTCAGTGCTCTGACAGGACACAGAAGATTCACCTCCCCATCCTCGGCAGAGGGGGGAAGGGCTAATAACGTAATGACCTGTGCTTTAAACGGAGTTGAAAGCACTTTAGGCACATAACCATGCCTGTGTTTGAGGACGACCTTCGAGTCACCTGGGCCAAACTCCAAACATGAAGGGCTCACTGAGAGCGCCTGCAGATCCCCTACTCGCTTGATAGATGCCAGTGCCAGCAGGAGAGCAGTCTTTAGCGAGAGAGGTTTCAAATCAACCGACTGTAGCGGTTCGAATGGTGGGCCCTTTAAGGCCCCCAGGACCCTGGAGAGGTCCCAGAGGGGCACAGAAGGGGGTCTGGAGGGGTTAATCCTCCTAGCACCCTTCAAAAAACGCACCACCAAATCATCCCTTCCTATCGACTGGCCAGCTATCAGGGCATGATGCGCCGCAATAGCTGCCACATACACTTTGAGCGTGGACGGGGAGCGGCCCGCATCCAACAGCTCCTGCAGGAAGGATAATATTGCATCTACCTCACATGACTCTGGGTCCAAACAGTTTTTCGAGCACCAGCTGGAAAACACTGACCATTTCAAAGCATATAGGCGCCTAGTAGACGGGGCCCTAGCCTCGGAGATAGTGTTTAGGACTTTCCTCGGAAGGTCCCCGGGTACCCGTTTAGGGGCCACACATGGAGGGCCCATAAATCGGGTCGCGGATGCCATATCGTTCCTTTCGCCTGGGAGAGGAGGTCTTTCCTCATTGGAACAGGCCAAGGGACTGTGTCTGATAGCTGAGTCAGCTCCGGAAACCACGGTCTGGATCTCCAGAGAGGGGCCACCAGCAGGACTGGGCACCCGCTCTCCCTGACCCTCTTTATGACTTGTGGAATCATCGAGACAGGGGAAAAAGCATAGAGGGGGCGATTGGGCCAATGATGGGTCAACGCATCCCTGCTCTTCGAGAAGAACATTTTGCAATGAGTGTTGGATCTCGAGGCAAAAAGGTCTATTTCGGCCTCTCCGAACACACTCCATATCAGACGAACCGTCTGAGGGTTTAGGGACCACTCGCCTGGGGGAGTGTTGCCCCGTGAGAGCATATCCGCGCCCAGATTCTGAACGCCCGGGATATGCATTGCTCTCAAAGAGCGCAGATTGCTCTGTGCCCATATAAGGAGTTCTCTCGCTAGGGCATACAGGCTGCCTGACCTGATGCCGCCTTGGCGATTTATATAGGCCACCACTGACATGTTGTCCGTGCGGACCAGGACATGGTGGCCTTTTAAGTTTGTTAGTAATGCTTTCAGGGCCAAACCAACCGCTTTCATTTCCAGACAGTTGATGTGTAAGCTCTGCTCCGTGCTCGACCAGAGGCCGGAGACAGGCTTGCCCTCGTGCAGAGCACCCCAACCTAGGTTGGATGCATCTGTAAACACTACCTTCCTTCTGGAAACTACTCCCATGGTCACACCCTTGAGGTACCAGTCCTGAGCTCGCCAGGGAATCAGGGCTCTTAAACAACCGTGATTCACCATGATGCGCAGGCTGCCGGACTGCCATGCATGGGTTGGCACACGGCGTTTCAGCCAGTGTTGCAGCGGGCGCATGCGCAGTAATCCCATACAGAGTACTGGCGATGCTGCTGCCATGAGACCGAGAAGTTTCTGAATTTTTTTCAGGGGCGCGCGCTCGCGCGCTCTGAACGAGGCTGCTAGCGTCTGCACTGCGAGCGCGCGCTCTCGTGTGAGCCGCGCTGTCATCTCCACTGAGTCTAAAACTGTGCCCAGAAAAACTACAGTCTGGCTGGGTGTCAGTTTGCTCTTGGCAACATTGATTGTGAGACCCAGGCATTTCAAATGGCCGAGAATCAAATCTCTGTGAGCTATCAGCTCTGCTCTCGATTGTGCTAGCACCAGCCAGTCGTCGAGATAATTCAGCACGCGCACTCCCTGATGTCTCAGGGGAGAGAGCGCTGCCTCCATGCACTTCGTGAATGTACGGGGTGCCAGGGACAAGCCGAAGGGCAGAACCGTGTACTGATAGGCTTGACCCTCGAAGGCGAATCTCAAAAATGGCCTGTGACGAGGGTTTATCTGAATATGAAAGTACGCGTCTTTCAGATCCATTGTTACAAACCAGTCCCCCGGGCGAATTTGCGCTAGGATGTGTTTGATAGTCAACATTTTGAACGGCCGTCTCATGAGAGCTTTGTTCAAATGTCTCAAATCTAGTATGGGTCTGAGACCGCCGTCTTTTTTCGGAATTAGAAAATAACGGCTGTAAAACCCTGAATATGTTTGCGCTGGAGGGATTAATTCTATCGCCCCTTTTGCTAACAAATTCTGTACTTCGGCGCGAAGCACGTGACCCACGCTGCTTCTCACTGAAGACTCGACTACCGCCTGAAATTTTGGGGGTCTGCGAGCGAATTGGAGCGAGTAGCCTCGCTTTATAATGTTTATGACCCAACTCGACACACCGGGGATGGCTTGCCAGGCCTGCACCCGTGTGGCTAGGGATTGAACCACTGAATGGGATGAGTCGCCTACACTGTGGGGACTCACTACCTTTACATTGTGATTTGTGCACATATTGAGTGTTTGACTGACTGTACAAGCTTTTGCCTGTGGGGAAGTCATTCTTACAACATGAAGGGGGCCACCTAGTGTAGGGGGACCGTGAAACCATGGGTTGTGTTTGTGAAACATACTCTTTTTGTGCTTTATTTGGGTCGCCGTGAAAACGGCGTTTGTTTGTAGAGGCGCGCTCACTGCTGCGGGCCTGTTTACAGTAATAAAAATCCCCAGCCGCCTGAACTAAACAGGGAGCTGCGGGAAGTAAAGTGGGTCTTTTTGAGGGTGGTCCGGCTAGTGCGAGACACGAGCCCTCTCTCTTCATCCTTGCTAGGACGACTTCGGCGGAACCGGTTCACTCACCCCGCTGGGCCGCGGGCCTTGGCGCCGGGGCATCGGGTAACGTTTTGCCGGTCTCGGCTGGCGGAAGGTATCAGCCGCAGGGCGGGGCTGAGATACCTGCTTTGCCGGTCTGACTGGATGCGGCGAAGAGGCTGGCTTGGTTTTGGACGCTGAGCTAGAGCGTTTCGGCAGGAAGTGTCGCATTGCCTGGGACGCCTTCTGTGCCTCGGTGAATCTTTCCGAAAACCCCTTGACCGCCGGGCCGAAGAGGCCGGAGCTGGACACGGGGGCGTCGAGAAAACGTGTCTTGTCCGTCTCCTTGATCTCCGTTAGATTCAGCCAAAGGTGGCGCTCTAAGACTACCAAGTTTGCCATGCTCTTACCTATGGCCTGTGCTGTAGCCTTCGTAGCACGCAAGGCTAGGTCCGTAGCGCTCCTCAGATCGCTGAAGGCTTCCGGATCTGGGCCAGTCTCGTCCATGGACTGGAGGAGCTTGGCCTGGTAGACCTGAAGCACGGCCATGGTGTGTAGAGCCGATGCAGCCTGGCCAGAGGCGGAATACGCGCGTCCGGCGAGGGCTGATGTAGCTCTACACGGCTTGTTGGGGTGGGTAGCTCTAGCTCGCCAGCTAGCCGCCGTGTTCGGGCACAAATGAGCTGCCACAGCCTCCTCGAGGGGCGGCAAAGACTCGTAGCCCTTTTCCGCTGCACCGTCCACTGATGAGAGTGTCGCGGAAACAGATGAACCCACCCGTGCTGAGTAGGGTGCTCGCCACGCCTTGGTCAGCTCCTCGTGGACCTCGGGGAAAAATGGCGCTGGTTTGTGACGTGGGGCCTGTTGGCGCCCTGAGAGAAACCAGCCATCCAGCCGACTACGGGGCGGCTCCTCAGGCGAGGCCCACTCGAGGTCGAGGTCCGTGACAGCCTTTGTCAGGATCCGAAGCATTTCGGCGTCGGAGTTAGTCCTGGTCGCTGAAATGCTGCCTGATGCCTCGGAAGCTTTGGCGGGGTCGAGAGAGCCCGGCCATTCCTCCTCAGACGCAGTAATCGACAGACTGTCGTCGTGTTCGCCCGATCCCCCGAAGGAGACAAGGCCCGCCACGTGGCGGGGGGGGCGCAGGTCTCCCTCGAAGAACACTGGAGAGGGCGTCGTCTCTGGAGAAGGCGAGGCACGCGGGGACACGGCCGGCGTGCTTTCGCTTATCTCCATGGTCTCGGGGGGCCTTTGGCTGCGGCGCTTCTTCTTCCGCGGCTTAAGTAGTGCCGGGAAGGGAAGGGCGGGTGACGCGGCATCGCCGTCTCGTAAGAGAGCTAGCCGGGTGCGCAGCACGGAGATCGGCATGCTTTCGCTGGCCTCACATCCACCGGCGGAGAGCGCATTTTCCGCGTGGGCAGCTCCCAGGCAAGAAATGCAGCTCGCGTGTCCATCAGCCTCGTGCAGCTTGAGTCCGCACGTGGCGCAGGATGAACCAGGCATATTTTAAAAGGATATATCGTCGTCGTCGCCGGATAGCCACAGGTGAGACGGCGTCAGGGGGAAAACGGCTTGAAGTGCGTAGTCCGCTGAGAATGCTCGCTCAGGCTGAAGGGCTTGTTCTACGGCGAAGCTTGCAGTATCGGTCAGAGACATGCAGTTGTCGCTGAAGGAGTGAAATCTGCTATAATGGTGAATGCGGGGCTATGATATAGACTAAGGCCACGCCCCCTTTGGGAGCTCTGACGTACAATGTTGTTCATTGGTGGCCTGTCAGAGGCGCCCGCGCCATTGGTTTAAGCAGTTGCTGCAGCACAGCCTATGAGCGAGCCACGCTCAATGTGCTAGCTGTGCAGCTGCAAATGCGTTTTAAATAAAAGCTTCAGTAAATCGAGGAAAAGGAGTTTCCCCACTGCGTATAGCTACGCAATACGAAGTGACCGTTCGAAAGGGAACTACATATGCGTCCACACCAAGCGTGCCGCACAAGCCCTGAAAAGTGAAGCCAAAACGTCTCGATCGCCCCCCAGTGACTGGTCCTAGTATAGGTCATAAGCCCCACCTCCCCGTGTTATTCAACGGGATGTGAGACCAACTAAACAATTAAATTACACTTCAAATATCTTTTTCCAAAGGTGGTTTCTTTCATTTGCTGTCGTTTTTATCACGCTGATGTAAGTTCAAGTGTCTGTTTCAAAAATAAGTTGATTTTAGTTAGTTACGTGATGCGGTGGTGTAACGTCATGCTTGACAGCTGTGATTGACAGGTTCTCCGAGCGAAGTAGTAACTGAAGCACCAACGGACATTTTTTCGGGATCTTCGGAGGACTGAGGAGATTGTATTTACTTTATTTTAACAAGCCTCTTGTCGTACTGCAATCAATTTTTAAAAAAGTGTGCAGTATGCACTTTCCCTGAGGCGAGTGAGGGCGGAGCGTTGATTTCGCGGCTTTACTTCCTGCTCACTACTGCGCAGGTCTGGTCCCGAGATCGCTACTGCACAGACTCAAGTTCCAATATGTCAGCGCCATATCGGGACTCTGGCGGCTTCAGTTCTCAATGGAAGAGAGCGAAGGGGCGTCGTCCATCTTTTTTTACAGTCTATGGTCCACACCAACTACCGATAACGGTCTTTTTATTATAAGCACGAGCGCGCCCGCTCTGCGGTTTCAAAGTAGCGAAAATGGATGACCTGCTGCTGCTTTACGTTACAAAAAAATATCAAAAGAAAAACAGGCGCTTTTGGGTACACGGTATCCTTAAAAGAGGAGAGGAGTTGGGAGAATCCGTCACTCTGATTAGAGAGTTGTCATCTTTTGAAGACAAATTTTATTCATATTTTCGAATGAATCAACAATATGTTTTTGCTGTTCTTATTGCATTTACACGTCTTTGCCAGCAGATGTCCTCAGCCAGCATATGTTCCGAGCGCATCTAAACAGTGAATCTAGCAAGTCTAGTGTAATCGATCTAATCTAACAGTGAATTTAGCTGACGAAGTCGATGGTATAAAAACGTCGCCTAGTCAACACTTTTATGTATACAACGCCTTTTTCACTGCAACTTCAGCAATGTTGTCAAAACTAGCGCTGGATAGCCTACCTGAGGTAATTTTGTTACACTATAAACTGCATAATATCTCATCGTTAATACTTCTCACCATTTATTCCCAGGATATGACCGATTGCTTTCCATATATCCATCTTTTTTAACGTATCCTTGAAAAGGGGGTCTGACTTGTCAAACAGTGGAGGATTTTTTTGTACCTCGACGATTAACTTCTCTGCAATGTCATCTGCCATTTTAAATGCGCGAGACCTTTAAATTAGAATGGATTCTGATTGGCTGTCAGTGTTTTATCGTTCGACAGCTGGAAAAAAATCGTTCTGAAAGTGATCCCAACTATATCGCTCCTCATATCTTTATCGTTATAGTTGTGGTGTGAACTCTGTTATTCTTTAATATGGAGAACGATTTTATATCTTTATCGTTATCTTTATCGTTATCTTTATAGTTATCGTCCTTGGTGTGAACGGGCCTTTAGTTAGGCTATCTGTTAGTGCCTATCTTTTCCAAAAATAATTATTCAATGAAATAATGAATGAAAAAAATTATTGACAGCCTATATTATGAATAAAAAAAATAAATTATTTATTGTATTCCACTGTATCCATCCATCCATCCATCTTCTTCCACTTATCCGGGGCCGGGTCGTGGGGGCAGCAGTCTAAGCAGGGATGCCCAGACTTCCCTCTCCCTAGACACTTCCTCCAGCTCTTCCGGGGGGACACCGAGGCGTTCCCAGGCCAGCCGGGAGACATAGTCCCTCCAGCGTGTCCTAGGTCTTCCCCGGGGTCTCCTCCCGGTGGGACATGCCCGGAACACCTTCCCGGGAAGGCATCCAGGAGGCATCCGGAAAAGATGCCCGAGCCACCTCAGCTGGCCCCTCTCGATGTGGAGGAGCAGCGGCTCTACTCTGAGCTCCTCCCGAGTGACCGAGCTTCTCACCCTATCTTTAAGGGATCGTCCAGCCACCCTGCGGAGAAAGCTCATTTCGGCCGCCTGTATCCGGGATCTTGTCCTTTCGGTCATGACCCACAGCTCATGACCATAGGTGAGAGTAGGAACGTAGATTGACCGGTAAATCGAGAGCTTCGCCTTGCGGCTCAGCTCCTTCTTCACCATGACAGACCGGTACAGCGACCGCATTACTGCAGAAGCTGCACCGATCCGTCTGTCAATCTCCCGTTCCATCCTCCCCTCACTCGTGAACAAGACCCCAAGATACTTGAACTCCTCCACTTGAGGCAGGAACTCTCCACCAACCTGAAGCGGGCAAACCACCCTTTTCTGACTGAGAGCCATGGCCTCGGATTTGGAGGTGCTGATTCTCATCCCAGCCGCTTCACACTCGGCTGCAAACCGTCCCAGTGCATGCTGAAGGTCCTGGTCTGATGGGGCCAGCACGACAACATCATCCGCAAAGAGCAGAGATGAAATCGTGTGGTCCCCAAACCTGACACCCTCCGGCCCCTGGCTGTGCCTAGAAATTCTGTCCATAAAAAATTATGAACAGAACCGGCGACAAAGGGCAGCCCTGCCGGAGTCCAACATGCACCGGAAACAAGTCTGACTTACTGCCGGCAATGCGAACCAAGCTCCTGCTCCGGTCGTACAGGGACCGGATAGCCCTTAGCAAAGGGCCCCGAACCCCATACTCCCAGAGCACCCTCCACAAGATGCCGCGAGGGACACAGTCGAATGCCTTCTCCAAATCCACAAAGCACATGTGGATTAGTTGGGCAAACTCCCATGAACCCTCCAGCACCGGCCCCGGGCCTGGCTCCAGGGTGGGGCCCCGGCTGCGCCATGCTGGGCGACGTCACGGTCCTCAAATTTATAGGCATCATAAAGGGTTTTTGAACTGCTCTTAGTCTGACCCGTCACCTAGGACCTGTTTGCCTTGGGAGACCCTACCAGGGGCATATAGCCCCAGACAATATACCCAGCTAACAAAAAAAGGTCCCCAGAACGTCCCCTAAATGGCCTGTGCGAACGTCCCCCCGAACGTCCCCATGTGGAGTCCGCTTGATGTCCCACGGACGTTCGCAAAGACGTCCTCCGTACGTTCAAGAGGACATTCACAGGACCACCAGCGGCCATTCGGAACGTTTAGGGGACTTTCGCGTTTAGTCCCCTGAATATCATTTTATTTTATTCTACTTCTGGCTAACCAAAGAAAACAGACACGTTGTAAGGAACAAAGTAAATGTATTTTATTTGAACAATTGTAAAGGTGTTGTGATCTTTCTGTGTGTGTGTGTGTGTCTTCAAACACATTCAGTAGTGTTATGATTTTATGACATTCAGGAGTGTCTATAATATATCCATGTGAAATAAAGTCGTCTCATCTCATCTTAACAGATAACGTTAGCTTCGTAGTGTTAGCATAACGGTTAGCAGCGGTACACGGCGGACAACTTAAGCAAACGCTTTAAAAGGTAACATTTTCATATAATTTAAAGATGGACAGTGGTTCATACCTGTCAACCCTCCCGTTTTTCCCGGGATTCTCCCGTATTTTACATTGCTATCCCGCTATCATCCCGTTTAAATATTTTCCCGTATTTCTCCCGTATTTTTAATCTTTCTATAAAATTTGTTTTAAAAATCCCAATGGGCGCAAACCAGTTAAGCGAAAATCCCGCCCTGCAGCTAATTTCATTGGTTAAGGTTACAATGACGGGTAGGTTTAGGGATCAGTGTTTGGTGTAGGCAATCAGTTCTGTGATTCACATGACCAATAAAATCTTTAGAATCGGCTGCAGGGCGGGATTTCCACTGAAGTAGTTTGGGGGAAAAAATCGCGCGAAGAAGAACAGCAGCATCCGAGGATGGACGAACATGAGAGAGATGGCATTAACACACGCAATTATGTCAAAATGTCCGTTTTGTCGAGTATCCTCATAAGAGCAGTCTGAGCAGTCTTAAATTAGAAAAAAAAGTCGTAAATGAAAGCAAAGAGTTGGGAGAGAATGAGACGCGTGTGAGATCCGTCAGCGGCTGTTTTTAAAGAGACAGTAGCCAATAAAGCTTTCTGTCAGTAAAGTTAATCAAAGAACAAAGGTAACAGAGAAAAGCACTCACTGCTCTTGACTAAAGATTTTTTACTTTAATAAGGATTAATCTATGTACAATTTAAATTGTATGCAGTGCAAACTGTTTGATAACTTCAATTTCTGTATATTTTTCCTACCTGTTAGACAAATATTTAAAATATACTGTTTTATGTTTTTCTACCTTAATTTGGAGATTAATTGTGAAATTATTACATTATAAAATATGTTAAAAAGTACGTTTTTTTTAATGGCAATTAATCGTGATTAATTAATAATGTAGTTAATTGTTGCAATTGATACAAATAAATAAAGAAACATGAATAAGTCTTATTTATGTTTATTTTAATTGAATAGTATGTATTTATTTATGTTAATATCTGCGCAATTAATGTCTATTTAGCCTGCCTCTGCCATACATGCTGCGTACCATAACCTCTATGACCATAACATAAGGAATGACGTCACTCGCTTAGGCGCACTTGATCGGCACTTGCTTGTTTCTCCCCGTGTAGCTATATTACACTTTTTTTTTTGTTATTTGAGCTGCATGTGCTATCAGTCTTAAGTGCAATAATTGGAATAATATTTTTCCTAAAATAACTTCTTTTGAATAAAACCCGTCACCTTCGCCTGACCAACAGTTTGGATAGGACAGTTAGGATAATTTTATTTGTCTTACCTGTGTTATTTTCCACTTTCTTCCCAGCAATGTGCTTTTCCAGTCTTCACGTTTTCTGAAGTCGATGCATTCTTTTAGAGCTCTGTCCTGGGATTCAACCTTATTTTCTTCATGCATGAATAGCCTATGTAAATTGTAGCTTAAAAATCAAGTATCATGTTTTTGATGTTTAAATTAGGCTATAACGCTGAAAACAGACTCGTGATTTGATTAGGCTACATCTTTAATTAGTGATAGAAGTTACTAAGTAGCATTAAGTTATTATCTTAACATTAACATTAAAACACTAACATTTTTAACATGAACTTAATTTTACAATTAATTCAATATGTTTACTATAGTTTATTTGCATTTATATTTTAGCTTAATTATTCTTTTGTCTGAGTTGCAAGGTGTCAGGTCTGATGATAAAAGCAAACGCATGGGTGACTGGATTTTGCAAGTGTTGTCATGGAAATGGCAGGTGAGGGACGAAAAAGGGACGTTCGTAAACTGGCCCGGACAAATGTCCTCAGAACGTCCGTCAGCGAACGTTACAAAGCGGACCAAATGCGGGCCTATAGTCGGGGAGCCAAAGTCTCAAAAATGGGTTGAACCTGACATGGTCTGTTATACTTTTTATTTGTGTTTTTTCTGTTAACTTTGACCCTAAGAACCAATAATTGGAGGGTCTGCTCTGCCGGAAATATCGCGAAAAAAAATTGTGGCCATTTTAGTGTATGCACCCTTTATTTTTTATCAGAAAAATGTGAAAAATGATTTTTTCCCTCAAATCCTCAGTGGGTTTGGTAGGCTGTCAATAAATGCACTCCAGATACAAAGAACACATTTGCTGACAACATCCACTGAAAAAATAACTCTTAAAACACATTTCTACATGATTTTGCATCAATTTAATGCAAAAAATTAGGCGTTTTCTCACTTTTTTCCAATATTTTCATCTTTACTTCATTGGCAATCAACTATTCCCCCAAGTTATGACATCAGTCAATATGCCATTCTTTTCACCAAACAGTATACTCATTCCACAGAAAAAATCATAAAAATCCAACCAAAATCAATGGATCTGTGATGATTTCACTAATAGTTGATCAGCAGGCTCAGAACCTCAATAGAATTGTAGGCTACTCTCAAAATTCCGAAAGACATGTAGTCCATGAGCCAGGGGGGTTGATCGGTATCATCGGGGGAAAAAATGCTATCATTGTTATTTGGCAAGGTATACACCCCTAGTATTAGAAAAATCACGATAGCAGTGCAGGGGTGGTAGCGAAATCACTTTTTTCAGCTCATGAAGTTACTAACCCCCTAAGATAAATTCCGTTTTTGAAATCTGGTGTATATCTGGTTTAGGCTCATGCTAGGGATATTATCAATATTCTATAATATGGTGCTTGGTATCGCTGGAAAGGGGACCTTTTAGGCTTTCATTTAAGCCCAGTACTGAATCTGTCTGACAAACACAGAGGTCACATGACTTCTTTAAACCAGAAATAACACACATTTTTTCACAATTTTCGCCTAAACTGTATGCTTTATTTTATCCCTGTGGCATGAAAGAACACCACGGACACAAAAGTCAACAACTTCAATACGCAAGGCACTCTGATGACTCAGAAAATGTATAATATACCCATACTATTTATTTGTGAGAGCCTTAAATAGCTTCAAAATAGAATAGAGCCAATAGAATGGACAAATAGAATACCCTAGTCCAGGGCCAAATGTTGTAATAAAAACACTTGTAATTGGTGTAACAAAATGTTTCTATCATGTATTTTGATATTCACCCACTTTCAGTTAGAATGTCAGAATGTAGCTCATGCACTGAATGTTGATGGATTTTGACAAGGTTTTGTCAGTTTTGTGAAAAGATTGTTGGAATCAATCGCTGTAAAAATCTGTTATTGTCTATCCATTCTAAAAGTGCATCTATCCATTATAAAAGTCCATCTATCCATCATAAAAGTGCATATGTCCATTATAAAAGTCCATCTCTCCGTCATAAAAGTCCATCTCTCCATCATAAAAGTCCATCTATCCATTATAAAAGTGCATATGTCCATTATAAAAGTCCATCTATCCATCATAAAAGTGCATATGTCCATTATAAAAGTCCATCTCTCCGTCATAAAAGTCCATCTCTCCATCATAAAAGTCCATCTATCCATTCTAAAAGTCCATCTCTCCATTATAAAAGTCCATCTATCCATCATAAAAGTGCATATGTCCATTATAAAAGTCCATCTCTCCGTCATAAAAGTCCATCTCTCCATCATAAAAGTCCATCTATCCATTCTAAAAGTCCATCTCTCCATTATAAAAGTGCATCTATCCATCATAAAAGTGCATTTATCCATTATAAAAGTGTATCTATCCATCATAAAAGTGCATTTATCCATTATAAAAGTGCATCTGTCCATTATAAAAGTCCATTTCTCCATTATAAAAGTGCATCTATCCATCATAAAAGTGCATTTATCCATTATAAAAGTGCATCTGTCCATTATAAAAGTGCATCTGTCCATCATAAAAGTCCATCTCTCCATCATACAAGTCCATCTATCCATCATAAAAGTCCATCTCTCCATTATAAAAGTGCATCTATCCATCATAAAAGTGCATTTATCCATTATAAAACTGCATCTGTCCATTATAAAAGTGCATCTGTCCATTCTAAAAGTCCATCTCTCCATTATAAAAGTCCATCTCTCCATTATAAAAGTGCATCTATCCATCATAAAAGTGCATCTGTCCATTATAAAAGTGCATCTGTCCATCATAAAAGTCCATCTCTCCATCATAAAAGTCCATCTCTCCATCATAAAAGTCCATCTATCCATCATAAAAGTCCATCTCTCCATTATAAAAGTGCATCTATCCATCATAAAAGTCCATCTCTCCATTATAAAAGTCCATCTATCCATTCTAAAAGTGCATCTATCCATCATAAAAGTGCATCTATCCATCATAAAAGTGCATCTGTCCATCATAAAAGTGCATCTGTCCATTATAAAAGTGCATCTATCCATCATAAAAGTGGATCTGTCCATCATAAAAGTGCATCTATCCATCATAAAAGTGCATCTGTCCATCATAAAAGTGCATCTGTCCATCATAAAAGTGCATCTGTCCATTATAAAAGTGCATCTCTTCATCATAAAAGTGCATCTATCCATTCTAAAAGTGCATCTCTTCATCATAAAAGTGCATTTGTCCATCATAAAAGTGCATCTGTCCATCATAAAAGTGCATCTGTCCATTATAAAAGTGCATCTCTTCATCATAAAAGTGCATCTCTTCATCATAAAAGTGTATGTCTTCATGTTCATTTTATGAAGTATACTTAAGTAATTTTCAAGTATATTTTTAAGTATACTTTATGTAGTAAGTATACTAATATCAATGTGTACTTGTAGTAAAATTGTGTACTATTTCAATACTGCTTGGGACTAAATTGGCTCACTTTTCGTATTTTTAGTATTTGTAAGAGTAGTAAACTAAGTACACAACTAGGTTTCTCATTTGTAATGCATCTGTACTACAAGTGAACTTATAAGTATACTAGTAGTTTACTGTTTTAATACAAGTAGTACATTTTTTAGTTTATGAAAGTACAAACTGATGTGTACTCTCAGTAAACTACTAGTTTCGTAGTTTATACTGCAAGTGTACTTGTAAGTTTTCTTTAAGTAAACATAACATTATACTTTGCACTTAACATGTAACATTATTATTTTTGCACTATTTTTCTACTTACTACATAAAGTATACTTAAAAATATACTTGAAAATTACTTAAGTATACTTCATAAAATGAACATGAAGACATGCACTTTTATGATGAAGAGATGCACTTTTATAATGGACAGATGCACTTTTATGATGATAGATGCACTTTTATGATGGATAGATGCACTTTTAGAATGGAGAGATGGACTTTTATGATGGAGAGATGGACTTTTATAATGGACAGATGCACTTTTATGATGGATAGATGCACTTTTATAATGGAGAGATGGACTTTTATGATGGATAGATGGACTTTTATGATGGAGAGATGGACTTTTATGATGGAGAGATGGACTTTTATAATGGATAGATGCACTTTTATGATGGAGAGATGGACTTTTATAATGGATAGATGGACTTTTATGATGGAGAGATGGACTTTTATAATGGATAGATGGACTTTTATAATGGATAGATGGACTTTTATAATGGATAAATGCACTTTTATGATGGATAGATGCACTTTTATAATGGAGAGATGGACTTAGAATGGATAGATGGACTTTTATGATGGAGAGATGCACTTTTATAATGGATAGATGGACTTTTATGATGGAGAGATGGACTTTTATGATGGAGAGATGCACTTTTATAATGGATAAATGCACTTTTATGATGGATAGATGGACTTTTAGAATGGATAGATGGACTTTTATGATGGATAGATGGACTTTTATGATGGAGAGATGGACTTTTATGATGGAGAAATGGACTTTTATAATGGACAGATGCACTTTTATAATGGATAAATGCACTTTTATGATGGATAGATACACTTTTATAATGGAGAGATGGACTTTTATAATGGACAGATGCTCTTTTATAATGGATAGATGGACATTTATAATGGACAGAAATCACTTTTATGATGGATAGATGCACTTTTATAATGGATAAATGCACTTTTATGATGGATAGATACACTTTTATAATGGATAAATGCACTTTTATAATGGATAAATGCACTTTTATGATGGATAGATGCACTTTTATAATGGATAAATGCACTTTTATGATGGATAGATGGACTTTTAGAATGGATAGATGGACTTTTATGATGGAGAGATGGACTTTTATGATGGAGAAATGGACTTTTATAATGGACAGATGCACTTTTATAATGGATAAATGCACTTTTATGATGGAGAGATGCACTTTTATAATGGATAGATGGACTTTTATAATGGATAAATGCACTTTTATGATGGATAGATGCACTTTTATAATGGATAAATGCACTTTTATGATGGATAGATGGACTTTTAGAATGGATAGATGGACTTTTATGATGGAGAGATGGACTTTTATGATGGAGAAATGGACTTTTATAATGGACAGATGCACTTTTATAATGGATAAATGCACTTTTATGATGGATAGATACACTTTTATAATGGATAAATGCACTTTTATGATGGATAGATGGACTTTTAGAATGGATAGATGGACTTTTATGATGGAGAGATGGACTTTTATAATGGACATATGCACTTTTATGATGGATAGATGGACTTTTATAATGGAGAGATGGACTTTTAGAATGGATAGATGGACTTTTATGATGGAGAGATGGACTTTTATGACGGAGAGATGGACTTTTATAATGGACATATGCACTTTTATGATGGATAGATGGACTTTTATAATGGATAGATGCACTTTTAGAATGGATAGACAATAACAGATTTTTACAGCGATTGATTCCAACAATCTTTTCACAAAACTGACAAAACCCATCAACATTCAGTGCATGAGCTACATTCTGACATTCTAACTGAAAGTGGGTGAATATCAAAATACATGATAGAAACATTTTGTTACACCAATTACAAGTGTTTTTATTACAACATTTGGCCCTGGACTAGGGTATTCTATTTGTCCATTCTATTGGCTCTATTCTATTTTGAAGACTTGTGCTGGCTGCACAAGTCTAATTTAAGGCTCTCACAAATAAATAGTATGGGTATATTATACATTTTCTGAGTCATCAGAGTGCCTTGCGTATTGAAGTTGTTGACTTTTGTGTCCGTGGTGTTCTTTCATGCCACAGGGATAAAATAAAGCATACAGTTTAGGCGGAAATTGTGAAAAAATGTGTGTTATTTCTGGTTTAAAGAAGTCATGTGACCTCTGTGTTTGTCAGACAGATTCAGTACTGGGCTTAAATGAAAGCCTAAAAGGTCCCCTTTCCAGCGATACCAAGCACCATATTATAGAATATTGATAATATCCCTAGCATGAGCCTAAACCAGATATACACCAGATTTCAAAAACGGAATTTATCTTAGGGGGTTAGTAACTTCATGAGCTGAAAAAAGTGATTTCGCTACCACCCCTGCACTGCTATCGTGATTTTTCTAATACTAGGGGTGTATACCTTGCCAAATAACAATGATAGCATTTTTTCCCCCGATGATACCGATCAACCCCCCTGGCTCATGGACTACATGTCTTTCGGAATTTTGAGAGTAGCCTACCATTCTATTGAGGTTCTGAGCCTGCTGATCAACTATTAGTGAAATCATCACAGATCCATTGATTTTGGTTGGATTTTTATGATTTTTTCTGTGGAATGAGTATACTGTTTGGTGAAAAGAATGGCATATTGACTGATGTCATAACTTGGGGGAATAGTTGATTGCCAATGAAGTAAAGATGAAAATATTGGAAAAAAGTGAGAAAACGCCTAATTTTTTGCATTAAATTGATGCAAAATCATGTAGAAATGTGTTTTAAGAGTTATTTTTTCAGTGGATGTTGTCAGCAAATGTGTTCTTTGTATCTGGAGTGCATTTATTGACAGCCTACCAAACCCACTGAGGATTTGAGGGAAAAAATCATTTTTCACATTTTTCTGATAAAAAATAAAGGGTGCATACACTAAAATGGCCACAATTTTTTTTCGCGATATTTCCGGCAGAGCAGACCCTCCAATTATTGGTTCTTAGGGTCAAAGTTAACAGAAAAAACACAAATAAAAAGTATAACAGACCATGTCAGGTTCAACCCATTTTATTGAGCTTTTGAGACTTTGGCTCCCCGACTACTAAGGGGACGTTCGAAAAGTCCGGGGGACGTCCCTTATTTGCTGGGTAGCTCCTAGGGTCGTTCGGGTACTCAAACCCCTCCACCACGGTAAGGTGGCAGTTCAAGGAGGGGTCCACTGTATTCCAAATAAGTAAAACAAATCAGAGATGTATATTATTACATTACATCATCACTATGGCTCTTTCCGGATAGGCCCTATCTGAATAATGGCAGCAAATGAAGCTGCATTTTCTAAAGTGCTAAACTCTTTTATCTTCATTCGCGGAGGTCTGCGTAATCAGGGTCGTTCGTCTACGGCGCACACTTGGGATGTTTGGACGGTGGACCCCAGACAATAAATATGTTTTAAACACAGTAGGCTTTATTAATAATGTGTATAATACATATTATTATATACTACTACTACTAATAACAATAACAATGAAAACGACAACAACTATTTTATTATAATTATGTTAAATAATAAACAACACTGCACACTACCCATTCCTTGTGACTGTATAATAGAATAGAATAGAACAGAATAGATGATTACATTTACATTTAATCATTTAGCAGACACTTTATCCAAAGCGACTTACAAATGAAGAGAGCAATAAAAGCAGTCAAATCAACAATAGAGCAACAATATGCAAATGTCAGCTAGACCAGCGCAGCACATGTAGCAAGAATTTTTTAAATGTAAACTATAAAAGCCTATAGAATAGTAAGTGTTAGTATTATTGAGTCAAATGTTGGCGAAAGATATAATATAATATAATATAATATAATATAATATAATATAATATAATATAATTAATATAATATAATATAATATATGAAGGAGTGAAACGTAACAGGAAACGTTACGGCGCGGGTGGCAAAACTACAACTCCCATGATTCATAGCGCTTGTTGTATTCCTGTTAGGCGGCCAGTTCAAGTTGCCATAGCAGAGGATGTCGGTGCCTTACAATGATCACCTAAGATAAACATCAAACCTCTGGGCGCACGGGTAGGGGGAGTTTGACGTACTTTTCTTGTAATTTTACAATTGAGTGATTCGGTATTATATTATACAAGCGGACAAGGCTTTGTAACATCTCAGGAAAGAAAGGCTGTAACTTAAGTTAAGCACAAAGCTAACTAACGTTAGCTCGATAGTTCTGTGCCAAGTCGAGTGTTTACAAGGTCTTTATTTTCATCAAAAAGACGATTTCATTGACTAGACTAGTGTTCCTCAGCCTTAAACATTTAATTAATCTGAATACTTTCTCGCCAGGTGTAATTACACGCGTCTTCTAGCTAGGCAAACAGATAATGCATGTGTCAGGATTGGAAAGGTGGTTTCTGATTTCAGTTTAGTGTTGTGGCTTATTTTCAGGCATTGGCTCATGTCAGCATGGACTCCTCCAGTGAATCTGACACCTTTGACAGACCCAGGGGGCATCGATCGCGGGTCAGGGGGAGCCGAATAAGACCTGACAGCAGGTTTCCTAGGGATACACATGTATCTGACATATCAGACAAAATTGACACTTTAGCAAACACTCTACAGGTAAGCTGCCTTCATGCATTGTCTGCTCTGTTGTGTACAGCTGGGATCACTGCGGTCTTTTCTTTTGACATGCAAGCTTTTGCTTTTGTGCAGGATACAAGTCGAAATCTAAACAAAGTGGATCAGATGTTGGGACAGTATAAGGAACACACAGACGACCAAGCTGAAGCCATGGCGACAGTGAGTATCGCAACCCAGAGTTGTATGGGATTGTCTCTGATTTCAGATAAGGGTGTTGTTCTGAGAGCTTGTCCTGTGTTTTAGCTGAGGGAGAGCTTAGAGGAGTCCATCCAGCATCTGCAGGATCAGCGGCTGAAGAGGAGCACGGGTGGCTGGAGCGCCTCTCTCTCCACACTGCACACCAGTGACCTGGAAGACGCCAGCGCCTCAGGTGCAGCACAGGCTAGGACTTGCTTCATTAAATGAGTGGAAGCTTGTCTATACATTTTATTAATAGTGTGTTAATGCTAATACATGAAGCACAGTATATACTCCCCCCCCCAAACTACTAGTATCTTTGCCAGAGGCGGACTTAGTGAGTCCCTAAGCAATTCTAGGTATGGGTGCACACCAACTATGCACCCTTTTACTTTTGTAGCCCTATACCCCAAGTATACCCCAAGTTCACGTAAGAGGGAAACAACTAAGCCTAACAAATTTACTCTGATACTCCTTAATAAAGTAAATACAAATATGAGGAACACATTTGTATATGAGCTGTAAAATCTTAATGTAATGCAGTGTAAAAATTCATCATGTTAATGTATAAACCATAAAAAAATCATGCACTTTATACGGTATATCTCCTTCTTAGATGATACATTTTCCTATTTATTCTCTTTCTCTAGATTATGGCATCTTTACTGGTGATGGAAAACAAGTGCATTATTCCTAATAACTATATTTATTTATGCCAAACATTTTATAACACAACCTCTGAAGCATAGTTGCTATAGTAACGAACACAACTTTCACGCGATGCTGATTGATAGACGACAGCACACCGCAACAATTTTGTCGTTGTTATTGTTGTGGTTATTTCAGCAAACAATTTACTTTATGCATTCAGTTTAACAACATTAAGTTATGGCAAACTTAATCATTCCACTGAAATGTGCACAGCATTTTAGACACATTATGTTCTTGCTCCCTGCATCCAATAAATGTACATCTAAGAATGAGCGGGGTAATATCAATGGTATGATTAATTTTAGAAATTTGTATCAGAGCTAAATGTATCTTAATTTTATAATCAAAGCTCTGCTGTTAATGAGCTTGCGCTTGTTGTAGCTCTAAACTTTGCTTGCGCACCTGCAATACTAATGGAATAGTCCATTCTAATCCATAATGGGGTGGCCCACATTCGTGCAGATGTAATAATAATGTTAAAACTTTAATGGTGAAATCCTGACCAAACAAAACATGATTAAAAAATGAGTAGGTTATGATTTATAAAGGCTTCTGTGTATTTGATGGGGCCCCCTGATTCCCTGGGGACATTATCTTCTGATAATAATAATAATAAGAAAGGTATCAGGATATATAAATGATTTCTTAAAGGGATACTCCACCGTTTTTTCATATTAAACTATGTTATTCCCTTAACTAAGACGAGTTGATACATACCTCTCTCGTCTCAGTGCGTGCACTAAATCGCTCTGTCTTGCGTCGAAACTTTGTTAGCCCAGTTCATTCAATATGTGCCAAGCAGAGAAGCTACCAAACACCTCCACGTTTTCCCTATTTAAATACAGTTACTCGCGTAACTCGACCTAGGACGGTGACACAAAACAAAACATTGCGCTTTTCTAAGCGTGTAAAATGGATAACTATATTGTATGGCGGAATACCATAGCAAGTGCTTGGAAGCACTTCGACTTCGGCGCAGTAATATCTTCACTAGAGGGAGCGGGGGCCGGTGAGAGGATTTTTCACGAGTGAAGATATTACTGCGCCGAAGTCGAAGTGCTTCCAAGCACTTGCTATGGTATTCCGCCATACAATATAGTTATCCATTTTACACGCTTAGAAAAGCGCAATGTTTTGTTTTGTGTCACCGTCCTAGGTCGAGTTACACTACGCGAGTAACTGTATTTAAATAGGGAAAACGTGGAGGTGTTTTGTAGCTTCTCTGCTTGGCACATATTGAATGAACTGGGCTAACAAAGTTTCGCCGCAAGACAGAGCGATTTAGTGCACGCACTGAGACGAGAGAGGTATGTATCAACTCGTCTTAGTTAAGGGAATAACATAGTTTAATATGAAAAAACGGTGGAGTATCCCTTTAAGGATCATGTAACACTGAAGCTTTGCTTTCACAGAATAGAATAAAATAAATAAAAAAATAAAAAATTATATATATATATATATATATATATATATATATATACAGTACAGTGCAAAAAGTCTTAGGTATGTTAATATCCATAAAAAAAGGGTTTTAAGATAGTTATTTATATATTTTGCTGTAGTGTGTCAGTAGGAAATATCAGTTTACATTTCCAAACATTCTTTTTGCCATTAATTGTAATAATCCAGTGAGATTTCTGTATGCACAAGGAATCTGACAACAGCCAGGATGATCTGATCTCACCATCATCGAGTCCGTCTGTGATTACATGAAGAAACTGAAAAAACAGAGACAAACTAAATCCAGAAGAACTGCGGGAACGTCTCCAAGATTCTTGAAGAAACCTTCCTGCAAAGCTACAGTACTGTGAAAAGTACTGGCACTTGTGTTTAAATGCTGTAAAGTGAGAATGCTTTCAAAAATAAAATCACAAATTGAATTTATTTGTGATTTAACTTCTATTAACTAATTCAAATCAATATATGGTGTAACGACCCTTTGCGTTTAAAACGGCTTCTGTCCAGGTACACTTGCGCATAGTTTTTCAGGTAGCTTTGCAGGAAGGTTTCTTCAAGCATCTTGGAGACGTTCCCGCAGTTCTTCTGGATTTATATATTTTTTTAATCAAATAAATGCTTGGTGAACATAATTTTTTCAAAAAGATTTGAATGGTAGTGTAATTGTTGCATACTGCTGTGAAAAATGTTAGCATTGCACATACTACTTAAAAATATAGTATGCACTAACTACACAATAGTTCCAGATATGTGTCTCTTGCCCTGTAGACAGGAGGTGCTACCTCCCCACGTCCCCTTTGAGAGATTATGGGAGTGCGGGCACAGGTAACAGAAGACGCTCTAGATCTGTTGCAGTGCGTTTCCGAGACTCCGCTCAAGTTGAAGAGCAGGTATGACTGTACATCTGAGTCTAATTGTGTCATGTTATAGTTTTTATTTATTAATAATACATTTTAGAACTGTATAGTCAGTTTCTTTTTGCACTTAAATACTTAAATCTAATTCTCAATTTGTTAGATTACGTCTCCACGTTAGAAATTTCAGAAATATCACCGGATCATGCCAGAAGATACAGAAAACCAGGGAAGGGCAAAAGCAGGAGAAATTACAATATAAAGGAGCAGTGTTTATTAAAAATATCTTTGTGTATGTTTCAATGCTCCGAATTTTAGCCTTATTCAGACACTGATTGTTTCTCATGGGGTCATAAGGTATTTTCAAAATTTATAGGGGCTAGTCTGTGATTTTATTGCCGTCCGAATCCAGAATGTAAGTGTTTTTCTCTCACCACCCGCGTGAAAATCCCCGGGCGAATTACCTACTGTTTTTTGACAAACACCAAGATCGTGCGGTAATTTAATTGCCGTCCGAATCCACATAACTAAGTTTACAAGAAGAGATCAATTAAAAATGTTTAAATACTTTTTGACCACAGCCGAGGACCATACGATAACTGTTGCACTTTGCAACGAATTTGGATGCATTTTAAAAATCTAGCTTACATTTTTATTACTGAAATGCTGGAAAGTATTTACAAGAACATTATTTCATCACCGGTCAAAGAAGAAAGAGAAGAAAAGAACGTAAACATTTGAAATGGGCCGTTATTATGACAGCAATTATGTACATTAAAAAAGAAACCAAGCAGCTTTATGTTTACCTCATGTAAATAAGAAGCTGTATTAACTTATTTCCGCTTATTTCCACATTTTGAAAATTACATCCATCATTTTGAGATACAATATAAGACAGAAAATCATTTTAAGTATAGTGTATCTATCTTCCTATTTTTAACCAGTATATTTAAATAATCAAATAATACTTAGGATATTGTATTTTCCTGTCTGTCTGTCGTGAATATTTTTTTGAAAGTACAAAATGCGATGCTATATTGTGAATATAGATTAATGTATGTATTCACAATATAGCATTGCATTTCGTTCTTTTTAAAGAAAATATTCACCTTATTCTTAATGAAAGAGCTGGCACGGCCATTGTAACTTGATTGTGTCAAAGCTTTCAGTCTCATTCGCTTTAATATATTCATTGTATACTATTACCTACAGTATGAGCACATATCAGCTGAATTCATATTAAATGCGGAAAATTCATGCATTCAATAATGTTTTAAAACTGAATTTGCAGATTACACAATTATTCTCTGCTTGGTGTCTGCTTTTGAAAACCACACTAATAATATAAATGTTATAGCAGAATCTATACCGGTGTCCACAGCTTCTGGGAGCTTGAGTGAATGTTGACATTTCTCCACACACGTCTTTGTTATTGCTGCTGACATATTGATTTTTCCGCATGATGACTTAATAATGCTAAATAATCCACCTTTGATGTACACACACATCACTGCTGCTTTTTTGTTTTCTGTGGATTTTATATGGATTACAGTTCATGCTGTGACTTAGTTTGTGATTCATTTGAGTTGGCACATTGTCTAAGTAATGTACTGTAAATATACTGTATCTTTTCTTACAAGTGATTTTTTGCCTTGAAGAATGGACTCGATACACTGGATGCACCTGGTGTAGACAGGGTGTTAGTATCTCTTTTATGATGCTTCCAGTCAGTATATGAGCAATTTAGCATTTTAGGGCGAGTTACATTTTAGTTTTCACGTGGAGGACAACGAACAGACAAAAAAAAAATGGCATAGAAGGAGGGACTCAAGCTATATTTAAAGGAATATATCAAAATATAATAGAGACTCTGGGATGGGCTCTTTTGACTTGGCCAAGTAAGCAGCCACCAAGAAATTCCTGGCAACCACCAAACAATGCCCGTGCAAACAACCCAAACAACCTTGTTTCTCAGGTTCACTCAATGCATCAGTCCCTAAGAGACCTGCGGAGTAATCAGCTTCGGATGGGTGATGACATTGATAGAGAGATCAGCAGAAGAAACAGGTCCCTTTAATGTTTCTACCTGATCAAATCAAAGCATCGTGTTCGTTGATGATAATAAATTCCTTGTGTAATTGTTAAAAAACACAATGTTGTGTTTTCTCTGCTTTCTGCTCCTCAAAAGGACTGACATAGAAACCAAGAAGACATTGGAGATTCTTGCAGGCCACGTACAGGCACCACAGAGAGAAGAAACCGTAAGTGTTGCTTATGTGTTTTTAAATTTTTTTTTTTTTTTTTTTTTTTTTTGCTGCCTGCGACCACTTGTCTTGCTTCTTGTCAGAATGCACTTGTTGTGTCTTTTCTTCTGCTGTAAGTTGAATCCAGTTTCTAAGGAGACCTGCTGTACAGAACATGATATACTGAATAACAGCAATTTGCTCTAGCTGAACAGGGCTGAAAACAGCACGTTAAGTCAGGTTTGAGATGTATGATGTGTCTTAGGTCTCGTTACGGGTGGAGAGACGTCTACAGGAGATTGAGGATGAGATGCGCTCGCGGCAGCAAGTGCTTTCTGAAAGATATCACAGAGAGAAACCAAAAAGCATGTCTGGAGAACTGCAGGAGGTAGAACACTACACTAATGCATATTGTTATTTATTTGCTAATATTTTAAAGGGGCCATATCATTACACTTCACATTTTCCTGGATATTCTGAGCTAAATGAGGTTGATGTACTATGAAAGCATACTGTAACTTTCAGAACTCACAACTCCCTCCCCAGTCCAAAAGGATCTTTTAATGAAAGCAAGAACTCAATCTGAACTTACACACATTTCTGCTGTGGGGAAACCCAAATACATGAATATATCAGTGATTTCTGTTGAGTGATCAGAAATGTGTTCAATAGTGAGGTAATAAGGAACATATATGATATGGCTTCTTTAAGATGTGACTTGTTCTCTAAGACTTGCACTTGCTGTCATTTGTCTGCTTTTTAGCTTAATGTGTTTATATCATGACTTGACACAAAATGCTTCACAGCTCCAGCAAATTTGTGATTGAATGAAAAGTTCCTTGCGCACTTGCATCAGATACTTCCAGTTGAACCTCTAAAGGAACTTCTTCAAATTGCCTAAATATCCGGTTGACATTATGAGGTATGATAATAGGGAAAAATCAGTGTTAAAACCAGTGATCTAGTGGAAACTTTGGAGCAGGTTCATGCTGTGCTCCTACCAGCAGGGGACAGTATATGCTTGTGTTTAGCTTCCATTAACAGTTGTCCTATTTATCTGAGAGGTGACTGATGAATGGAGCCTCATTTGCATCTCCACTGCAGTTTGCTAATGAAAAGGCGGTGTGCCTTAGGCCTAGAGAAATAATGCATTTGTTGTGAAATTATGAGAAACAAACAAGACAAGCAAATCAAGGCAGATAAACAAATGCTTAGTCACCAAAGAGCGGTTGAGAAAAACAATGTTCAGCTCTTTTGCACACCCATATCATCTAGAACGCTGTTAGAGAATGATGTCACCGTAGCATTTCACAAAGTGATTTTAGACTATGAAATGCTTCCTCAAAATGATACCTAACATAAAGACAATGGGTCTCATTCACTTAGCATACGTACGCACAAATTTGTGAGTGAAATGTACGAACGATTTCAAGAACAAATCACGATTAACCAAAAATTTCGTAATAAAATTAATTCTAAATTTACGAAAAAATATAGGAACAAATGAAACCACACATACGCATAAAAGCACTTACTCTGTATGACCTTATAATCGTGTTAAGAAGTTATATTTCATCCTAACACGACTATTATTATATTGATGTTGCATTAATTGGATTGTCCATGTATAAAATTATATAATAAAATGATTAAATAATACAATTTCATTTAATCTTAAATACATTCCATCATATATAGTTAAAGAGTAAGAAAAGCTGCATTATAGCTTCAGATGCGAGATTTCTCTGAATAACACAGATATACGTGTATGTACAGCTGGCTAATGAGAGGTCTGTATTAAAAGTGTTTATTGTGTTTGAACTGGTGAGAACGGCACACTTTGGCATTGCTCGAGGATTGGGCGAGAGCGTGTCTGCAAACAGCGGCTAGTTTGACGAGAGTGATGGAGGGCTGTAAGGAAAGCCCTTATATGGAGATGGTTTGGGTGTGTTTTATGCAAATGACTAACCTTGTGCATGCGGCCGCTCATTTAGAATACTCCAAATTCACTTAACATCAGAACGATGTTAAGAACAAATTCATGTGCATACGCATTTTTTTACAGTTTATGGTACGAACATGTTGTGAATTAAGCAGATATATATTTTTTTATATTTATATTATTCGTACAAATACGAAATAATCCACACGATTATTAGTGAATTTGAACCCAATGATTTAATGATTCAACTGATGTAGTCTTTGGCTGGGTGGCACCTTAATGTGATATGGAAGTTGGGGTCTGTCACAAAATACAATTAATCATAGTAATTATGTTTCGCCTTCTGTAATTATGCATCTCAGTTATTTTGATGTTTGCGTGTGTCATTTCTGATGATACATCAATTTCCAACTGTTTTGTACATGAATACATATAGCAAATTCATCTTGTGCTCCATGTGCGTGCTGGAATCACACATGCTGGTTTTTCACATTAAATGGCATGTGGCACATAATGTATGTGAGTTTCTGTTGCAACTCATAGGGGATTACTCTCAAATCTGCAAAAGTGAATTAAATTTACTCCAATATATTTTATTTCCCACTTTTGGTTTTTCAAACTCATTCTAGTACATTACATCTTCTGTATATGCAAATGCAATTACTCAGTGGTCTACAGAAAACTAATTAGTGGTGCTTTCAAGCATAATTTTTTACAACTGCTTATGGTTAGGCCCTTGGACCAAATCCCATGGCTTTTATTGCTGCCAGTCCACATACAGTATAAGCAGTTTTGCATTTGTAGTGGTGCTTATACTCTTTGTGCTCTAGAAATGAATGAAGTTGAGAGTTTTTTTTCATTATTTCTTATTGAATATTTTTAATTATTTTCCTAAGCAATCAGACTTGTGATTTTTGCTTGCTGGACAATAAAACGAGTGAAAAAATCCTATATACTTACACTGGAGGAGGAAAAGTGAGCTATATCTAGAGAACAGAATACCGTAGAGCAGGGCTATTCAATTAGTTTCATTCGAGGGCCGCATTATCAAATCGAAAAGTTGAGGTGGGCCGGTGGGTTGGTTTGGGGGTTTAGCTTATTTATTGAAACATAATAGTTTCAATAAATAAGTTAAAGTAGCCCTAAAAAAGTGTGGTATTTACTTGGAAATGTGGTACCCAACAGTATGCAAATATATAAAACAAAAATAAATTAAAGCTGCAAGCAGCATTTATCGGGGTTCAAGCAGTTAAGGCCATTAAGGCCTTTAAGGCCTTTAAGCACAAAAGCATCAAAAGTTATTAAGTTTTATTTAGCAAGCCAAAAAACTCGTTAGCGCCAACTAGTGGCCGATTTCTTTCAAAACTCTTACAGAGCTCTAGGGCCATGAGTCGAACATGCCCATCGAGTTTCGTTCCGATCGGCCTCCGTTAACCTTGTCTAATAGGTGCTCAAATTTCATTGGTCGATGGCAGCCATGTTTTTCGAGATATGCCAATGTCCTCATAGACCTACCTGGCACCTTGGACCAAGACACTGCATACCAATTTTCAAGTCAATTGGACTAACGGTCACGTGGTCATAGCCCTTTTCATGTTTTTTTCATGTTATAGCGCCACCTAGTGATCAATCGTCGCGATTTTTTTACTGTTACCCCAGATTGAACTCATACACATGTGCACCAAGTTTGGTGAAGATATCTCATTTCCTTGTCGAGTTATAGCCATTTTAGTAAAATAGGCTCCTCCCACAACATTAATTTATCACCCCCTAGCGACCAGGAATCGAAATTTCGACTTTTTTTCGATAATTATTGATATTCAGACTCCAGAGAACATTTCTGCACTGGTTTGGTTCCGATCGGGCGAAAGACCAGGGACTAGTTCGCAAAAGTAGGTTTTTGACAAAATTCAAAATGGCGGAAAAATTTGCAATCAGAAATGAAATCGGAGATATACGTTTTGACCTTCAGGAGTCCAGCTTTCCAATGATATAAGACACTTGAGACTACGACATACGGTCTAGGAGTTATGAGCAGTTTCGCGCTTTTAGTCGCTATAGCGCCACCTATGGGCCAATCGGGGTCATACTTTGATAGGTTCTCCCCAAATTGAGGACTACCATTTGGCCAAGTTTCAAGGTTCCTGCTCTTACGGTTTGGCCTGCACGATGCGTTTTAGCGGAAAATAATAATATTATTATTAGGGGTTCAAGCACGAAGTGCTGAAACCCTATTGTAATTGTACTGATTAGGGGTTCAAGCACGAAGTGCTGAAACCCTATTGTAATTGTACTGATTAGGGGTTCAAGCATGAAATGCTGAAACCCTATTGTAATTGTACTGATTAGGGGTTCAAGCACGAAGTGCTGAAACCCTATTGTAATTGTCCTGATTTTTATTAGGGGTTCAAGCACGAAGTGCTGAAACCCTATTGTAATTGTGCTGATTAGGGGTTCAAGCACGAAGTGCTGAAACCCTATTGTAACTGTCCTGATTTTTATTATTATTCTTCCGCCGTAAAACGCATCGTGCAGCCCAAACCGTAAGTGCTGGAGACTTGAAACTTTGCCAGATGGTAGTACAAAAATCGAGGAGAGGTTATCAAATTATGACCCCGATTGGCCAATAGGTGGCGCTATAGTAAGCAAAAGTATGAAATCGCTAATAACTCCTAGACGGTTTGTCGTAGACTCAAGTGTCTTATATCACTGTAATCCCTGGGTCAAGACGGACAAAATGTATATCTCCGATTTCATTTCCGGTATGCAAATTTTTTCGCCATTTTTAATTTTGTCAAAAACCTACTTTTGCGAACTAGTCTGTGGTTTTTCGCCCGATCGGAACCAAACCAGTGCAGAAATATTCTTTGGAGTCTGATAAGTAATAATTATCGAAAAAAAGTGGAAATTTCCATTCACGGTCGCTAGGGGGTGCAAAATTAACGCTGTGGGAGGAGCTTATTTTACTAAAATGGCTATAATTCAAGAAGTAATTTAGTAAACTTCACCAAACTTGGTACACATATGTAGGAGGTCAATCTGAGGTCACAGTAAAAAAAATGCGTCGATTGGCCACATGGTGGCGCTATAAAACAAAAAAAACGGATAGGCACCTGACCGTTTTTCCGAATGACTTGAAATTTGGTATGCAGTGTCTTGGCCCAAGGGGCCATGTAGGTATAAAAGGATATTGGCGTATCTCGAAAAACATGGCCGCCATTGGCCAATGAGCTTTGAGCACCTATTAAACAAGGTTAACGAAGTCCGATCGGAACGAAACTCAGTGGGCATGTTCGTCTCAAGGCCCTAGAGGTCTGTAAGAATTTTGAAAGAAATCGGCCACTAGTTGGCGCTAACGAGTTTTAAGGCTCTGTAATCACGTGGTGTAACAAATTTTGTCACAAAATGCATATCATTTGATAGATCTCCTCATATTGAACAACTTTGCCTCAAGAACCACTGCTGTCAATCAAACCGTTCATTAAATATTCACAAATATGTTAAAAACCTACTTTTGCGAACTAGTCCTAGGTTTTTCGCCCGATCGGAACCAGACCAGTCTAGGACAATTCTCTGGACTGTCTAGATCAATAATTATCAAAAAAAAGTTGAACTTTTGCATTTGGATGGCTGTAATAGGGTCATTTAGAAAATGGGCATGGCAAAATACACTAAAAAGCCTATAAATCCTAAATAAAAACTCAGAACTTCACAAAGATTGGTAAGCATATGTGACATAACATCATTAAGAAGCATGCCAAATTTTATGGAGATTGAACGATAGGTGGCGCTATAACTTTTAAAAAGCTTTAAAACCATATATTTCCTATGGTACATTGCCTGTATTGGTAGTAAATGGTCTTTTTCATCTATTATGTCAGTGGTTACATGCTTGCTAAATAAAACTTAATAACTTTTGATACTTTTGTGCTTAAAGGCCTTAATTGCTTGAACCCCGATAAATGCTGCTTGCAGCTTTAATTAGGGGTTCAAGCACGAAGTGCTGAAACCCTATTGTAATTGTACTGATTTTTATTATTATTATTAGGGGTTCAAGCACGAAGTGCTGAAACCCTATTGTAATTGTGCTGATTTTTATTATTAGGGGTTCAAGCACGAAGTGCTGAAACCCTATTGTAATTGTGCTGATTTTTATTATTTTTCTTCTGCCGTAAAACGCATCGTGCAGCCTAAACCGTAAGTGCTGGAGACTTGAAACTTTGCCAAATGGTAGTACAAAAATCGAGGAGAGGTTCAGAGAGTATGACTCCGATTGGCCCATAGGTGGCGCTATAGCAACCAAAAGCGCGAAACTGCTCATAACTCCTAGACCATATGTCGTAGACTCAAGTGTCTTATATCATTGGAAAGCTGGAACCCTGAAGAACAAAACGTATATCTCCGATTTCATTTCCGGTATGCAAATTTTTCCGCCATTTTGAATTTTGTCAAAAACCTACTTTTGCGAACTAGTCCTAGGTTTTTAGTCCGATCGGAACCAAACCAGTGCAGAAATGTTCTATGGAGTCTGAATATCAATAATTATCGAAAAAAAGTTGAAATTTCGATTGACGGTCGCTAGGGGGCGCAAAACTAATGTTGTGGGAGGAGCCTATTTTACTAAAAGGGCTATAACTCAAGATGTAAATGAGGTATCTTCACCAAACTCGGTCCACATATGTAGGAGTTCAATCTTGGGTCACAGTAAAAAAATCGCGACGATTAAACACTAGGTGGCGCTATAACATGAAAAAAACATGAAAAGGGCTATGACGACCTGACCGTTAGTCCGATTGACTTGAAAATTGGTATGCAGTGTCTTCGTCCAAGGTGCCATGTATGTCTTTGAGGACATTGGCATATCTCAAAAAAACATGGCCGCCATCGGCCAATGAAGTTTGAGCACCTATTAGACAAGGTTAACGGAGGCTGATCGGAACAAAACTTGGTAGGCATGTTCGACTCATGGCCCTAGAGGTCTGTAAGAATTTTGAAAGAAATCGGCCACTAGTTGGCGCTAACGAGTTTTACAGCTCCGTAATCACGTGGTGTTACAAATATCCACACGATATGCATATCATTTGATAGACCTTCTCATGGAGAACAACTTTGCCTCAAGAACCATTGCTGTCAATCAAACCGTTCATTAAATATTCGTAATTATGTTAAAAACCTACTTTTGCGAACTAGTCCTAGGTTTTTCGCCCGATCGGAACCAAACGAGTCTAAGACAATTCTATGGACTCTCTAGATAAATAATTATCAAAAAAAAGTTGAACTTTTGCATTTTTCGCAGGGGTATATTGGGTTATAAAGAAAATGGGCGTGGCAAAATGCACTCAAAAGCCTATAAATCCTAAACGAAAGCACAGAACTTCACAAAAATTGATGTGCATATTTGTCATAACATGCTAAAGAAGCCTGGAAATTTGTATGGAGATCGGACCAAAGGTGGCGCTATAACTGTTAAAACGCTTTAAAACCATATATTTCCTATGGTAAATTGCTTGTATTGGCTGTGAATGGTCTTTTCCTATGAAAAATTCCTATTCCTATCTATTATCATATAATTTTCATATAATAATGTTCATGACTCTTAATAAGCATGAAAAATTTCAGACAGATCAGACAAAATTTGCCTCTATAACAGTTAAAAAGGTAAAAATGATATAACATGTCATTAAGCTAATAAGTGGTATTTTACTGCCCCCTGCTGCCATTTCATCATACTGCTCCCTAATATTGTCATATAATTCATATTTAGACTTTATAAAATCATTATTTTAACATTGTCAATCATATTTTGTCAAAACTCATCTATTGGAGTATTACTTGACAATTGTGTCACATTGAGATATGGAAATGGACGAAAGTAAATGAATGAAATGAAACGAAAGTAAAACGGGCATTTAAGCCACGCCCCCGAATACAAATTCACTAATAACTCGAAAACGGAAAGTCGTTGCACATTCAAATTTTGATGGTAAGGTCCTCTCCAGGCTCTTGATCGAAACGTGTCGTCGCGGGCCTCCGTGGGCCTCCATCGAGGGCTACTCGAGCACTATCTATGCTCTGAGTTTCAGAATTTTTCGCGTTCTGGTTACCGAGATTGAAAAACCAAATTCCCATTCATTCACTCATTCATTCAAACACTTCAATTGTAAAATGCAAGCTATAATACCACTTTTGTCCACTTGAGGGAGCAGCAGGATTGCACATTACCTTTTCATTAGCTTTCAGTATTGGGAAACAAACAAATGCTTTAAAGGGGTGGTTTACTGCCTTTTTTCTTTGCTTGATTGTGTTTATGGGCTGCAATATAACATGTCTTTGTGTTTCGTTTGTTAAAAAACGCCTTATTTTTCATAAATTTCACCTTTATTGTAAGCCGCTTCCTCCTCTGTCATTTGAACGACCGGTTGACTTCCTGATTCTATGAAACCACTCCCTCAGAAAGAGGCAATGAGCTCAGACTGGTTAGTTCGGCCGGTGTGTTGTAATTGGCTAAACTGCGTCCGGAATCTTCACGCCCATTACCTTTACGGGCGACAGCTGCATGTGCTCCGGTCAAATGTAATGGTGTCAATATTGCCTCATCAGTTTGAGCCAGAATCAGACCCAGAGAGCGGTGATGAAGAGAGTCAAGCAGAACCTCCGCAAACACGGCTCTTACTAAACGTTTCTGAATGGTAATTTTTTTTAATTATTATTATTTTCTCAAAGAATTTCCACACGCTGTTACTTGAAAATGCTAAGTTACTGCTGTTTGTTAGCTTTTGAGATACGCTTTCCCCCTGATTAAACATTTAATATAACTGAATACATGACGGAGTAATACCGTTTTTTAAAGATATTGTTTTATTGATAGAATGAACAACCGTTTAACTATTCACAAAACTTACCGGTAGTTTACTCAGTTTGTCTTTTTCTTTAGGTGTACATGTGATAACAGCAGCTGAAGTTTGCTGTTGCGATAATTTTTTTAAGTTTGTACACGTGTCTTATACACACAAAATAACATCGAACTAACTAGCTACTATAACCAAACAGCTTTGGCATTGGTTTGCGTTCTTGATCAAATAAAAAAATTACGTCATAAAGTATACATGGAAAATACGTTTACAAAATTTGTACATATACAAATTCGGGTCCAAAATGTTTATACGCATCTGTCATATACTAAAGCCAGCGCTGGCATTTTTTTACATCCTTGATAAAACTAAAACATTACGTCTTAAATTATACAGGCAAATACATTTAAAATGATTAAATCTTACTTGCAGGTTGTGGCCTCTGGTTTTAAAGCTGGAACTGCTTCATGTTGGAGTAATAGTTGTGTTGAATCCGACATTGAACTCGTGTATATTCTGGAAGCTGTCTTCCGTAAAATGCGCAGCACAGAGAGCTAAACTACGATTGTAATTGTCAGGAACATAATCAAACTTAAATTTTAACCATTGTTGACGAACTACAGCGTCTGTAGGAAGCCTGAACACAGAAGACCTGACAGCTACAGCTCTCCACTATAACTCCTCCTCTTCGACAGCAGAACATGTTCCAGAGGGAGGGTTGATGTAAATGTATGGGTTAGTTACGTATAAAACCCGGGAAGTATCTCGTTGTAGTCCCATTCGAGTCGTTTTTGTAGGCATTAAACTTCCTGATTTTTAAAAGACAATATCTCTGCTTACGTTGAACTTTCAGCGCAGCAACTTTGCAGATACTGTTCATGCACCAACAGCAACATTACACAGTATTTAAAATGAAAAAAGTGAAATAGCAATCAACCACCCCTTTAAAAAGCAATCTTTTTTATTATGATAGGGCTGTAGCTTTCGATTATTTTAGTAATCGAGTATTCTATTCAAGTAATCGGATAAAAAAATTGTGGTAAAAAATAGATTCAAGTTAACAACAGCCTTTAAAATGACTTAAAATACAAATATATAATAACAAGCAACAATAATTGGTTCAAGTAAAGTATCAAAGTAAGTAATTATATTGGTTTTATTGAAGAACACTGTTAAAATATACCCATGTAAAATAAATTATATAAACTAATATAAACATAACTTATGTACATAAATAACAAATGCCTGCAGAGGGCGCCAGCGGCCTGGTTGTTGTTACACTAAGCCTGGCATTATCAAATCCTTGTTTAATATTGTCCAAACAATTAATTCAAATGTCAACTTAACCTTTAATATTTGGCCACTTCTGTACGATAGAAATGCTACAGTCACTGTAATTTCTTGAACGAGAACATGTGCACATCAAAACATGCAAACTCAGAGCAAGATAACTTATATTTTGAAATCGCAATGTTTAAACTTTTATTTTGAAATTGCGATGAACAGCAGTTTGAGAAACCCAGATGTGCTCCACAAATGATAACAGTGCAACTATGAAACACAAACTGCGTCCGACTTGCGTTCCCATATTTGCACGTTATTGGAAACCTAAACAAACAGCACTGCAGAGACTGAGTTTGCTTGGAGCAGCGTTTACTGTGGACGGAGCTGAGGTAATTTTAACATGTAGGCTAATCTGCACTCATGTAATTGAAGCGTCTTCTCTGTGAAAAAACAAAACAAACAAAAAACATATAAAAAACGGATATATTTATTTAACTGAATCACAGCCTTTGTGATTTCACAATGGCACTATGCTATATTATGACTGTAAATGGTTTTAAATATCGCGTTGTCCTAGAAAACTGTAATTCTGCGGTTGTTGGATTCTCGTCTGTGGAATGCACCACTTTCGGTATTTTGCCAATTACTCGAGGGGTAAATGCAATCAAGGATTTTTTAAATCGAGTACTTTACTATAATCGAGGAATCGTTACAGCCCTATACTGGTAACATATTTTTATATTATTAGATCACAAAGAAATGCCTATAGACAAATAAATATATTTTCTCAATAACATATCCATAAAACATATTTGTGTGCGTGTGTGTGTGTGTGTGTGTGTGTGTGTAAGCATGCATTATTGAGTTAACATGGAAAAAATGGTTTGATTTAGTGCAGAAAACTGGTGCAAATCATTAAGTTTAAAGTGAAAGTGAGCCAATAAGTGGTCTTCTACTGGCTTCTGCTGGCCATTCTACTTATTAACTCTTCGGAGTCTTGTGCTATTTTGGCCGTTTTTGAGTACTTTTTACACAGCACAACATCACCTATATGAACAGACAATTAGTTTTTCACTTTGATGTACTTTATCAACACACTGGACCCAAAATCACACAAAAAACACAAAATCCGAATAGAAAAATTATAGTTTTTTACTACAAAAAAAACACAAACATGCTCAATGAAGCATTTTAAAATGTTAACACAAGTTGTAAATGTCAACATATACAGGTACAATTCAGATATAATCAAGCTATGTACAAATAAAATATGATTTACAAAAAAAAGCAGGTGTAGCATGGGCTTTTTTTTTTATTTATTTTTTTAGCTTTGCCACTTTTTAAAACAGTTCATGCACACAATTATACAGAGAGCTATATTTAAGGCCTTGCATTCCCAGAGTATGAGGGTTCCCAAATAGTGCAAATGGGTGGGAGACATATAAGCCTGAAAAAAGTTTTTATTTTTTACTTCAAATATTAGGCATAAAAAATATTGAGTTGTGTTGTACTGACTCTTGCATTTCCCACAATATATGTGGTCTTTTAGATTTTGTATTTGAAATTGGATTTATTCACCAATTTGTTGCATTCGTGCCTAAAATTGTCATATGGTGTGACATAAAAATTATTCTATATAAAATGAAAATGGGATATACTCTCCCTAAGTAACTAACTTCAACATAAATTGTTTTCATTACTATCTTAAGATTTAACATTTCTTTTGTGCAGATTCATTAGATTTTGTATTGTTTTTCTAAACCATCATGCAAAGTAAGTCATCTCTCCTCAGCCTTTCCAGATATTTTAGATAAATTATGTTAAACCCGGTTATAAATCTATGAAAATGCTTGTGACTCTTGCTGATACTATTTCTCTTGTGTTCCGTTGACTTTTTTATGATTTATAATTAAGAAAGTATTTTTACTGGCACAATTCTGAATGTCACACCAAATTATATAGTGTCACGCTATATGATGAACTGCACCACTCCACAATTTGTCAATGCAAAAAACTGTATTTTATTTGCATTCAACATTCAATTAATTCAATTCAGTTAACATTAATCAAAAAACATACTAACATTGTTTTAAAACTTTTAAAACGTTAAGAAACTCATAAATACACTCACCTAAAGGATTATTAGGAACACCTGTTCAATTTCTCATTAATGCAATTATCTAATCAACCAATCACATGGCAGTTGCTTCAATGCATTTAGGGGTGTGGTCCTGGTCAAGACAATCTCCTGAACTCCAAACTGAATGTCAGAATGGGAAAGAAAGGTGATTTAAGCAATTTTGAGTGTGGTATGGTTGTTGGTGCCAGACGGGCCGGTCTGAGTATTTCACAATCTGCTCAGTTACTGGGATTTTCACGCACAACCATTTCTAGGGTTTACAAAGAATGGTGTGAAAAGGGAAAAACATCCAGTATGCGGCAGTCCTGTGGGCGAAAATGCCTTGTTGATGCTAGAGGTCAGAGGAGAATGGGCCGACTGATTCAAGCTGATAGAAGAGCAACTTTGACTGAAATAACCACTCGTTAAAACCGAGGTATGCAGCAAAGCATTTGTGAAGCCACAACACGCACAACCTTGAGGCGGATGGGCTACAACAGCAGAATACCCCACCGGGTAACCACTCATCTCCACTACAAATAGGAAAAAGAGGCTACAATTTGCACGAGCTCACCAAAATTGGACAGTTGAAGACTGGAAAAATGTTGCCTGGTCTGATGAGTCTCGATTTCTGTTGAGACATTCAGATGGTAGAGTCAGAATTTGGCGTAAACAGAATGAGAACATGGATCCATCATGCCTTGTTACCACTGTGCAGGCTGGTGGTGGTGGTGTAATGGTGTGGGGGATGTTTTCTTGGCACACTTTAGGCCCCTTAGTGCCAATTGGGCATCGTTTAAATGCCACGGCCTACCTGAGCATTGTTTCTGACCATGTCCATCCCTTTATGACCACCATGTACCCATCCTCTGATGGCTACTTCCAGCAGGATAATGCACCATGTCACAAAGCTCGAATCATTTCAAATTGGTTTCTTGAACATGACAATGAGTTCACTGTACTAAAATGGCCCCCACAGTCACCAGATCTCAACCCAATAGAGCATCTTTGGGATGTGGTGGAACGGGAGCTTCGTGCCCTGGATGTGCATCCCACAAATCTCCATCAACTGCAAGATTCTATCCTATCAATATGGGCCAACATTTCTAAAGAATGCTTTCAGCACCTTGTTGATTCAATGCCACGTAGAATTAAGGCAGTTCTGAAGGCGAAAGGGGGTCAAACACAGTATTAGTATGGTGTTCCTAATAATCCTTTAGGTGAGTGTATGAGTAAATCAAACACCATCTCACGTCAAGAACATTAAATTAAGTATAAAATTTAAAAGAAATACATTAATTGTATAGGTAATTTAATGTTCACTATTAAACATTCACTATTATCATTGAATATGTTTTGAATAGTTATTTATTTATCATTAAAAAAGGTGTATGTAATATTGTGTGACAAATATATCATATGGTGTGACTTAGAAAAACAGTCACACCATATGATACAGTGTCACACCATATGACGTTTTGTTCAGTTAAGATAATCTCTTGGTTAACTAAAAACAGCTAGCTTATACTTAGCATGTAAATTGCCACATGGCAGGAATGATTTTTAAGAATTAATAAGTAAAATTCGTATAAAAGTGTTTCATTTTTATGTAAATAATGTCACACCATAAGACACAAAACACTGACCACTAGTGAGCATATCAGATACAGAGCTTTTTAATTAAAAATTAAAAAGCCAGAACTCAACTCTTGACCTTGCAAACCACCCCAGAGATGGCACTGCAACTTCCTGGTTGAGTGTGGACCTCTTCATCATAATGATGTCCAAATTATTGCCCGTTCAAAATATAGATTGCAGTGTCACACCATATGACGCCCATTTTACGGACAAAATGTATTTGGCCAGAACTTGCTTTAAAATCATACACAGACATCAACACTTTCTGTGTCTGTTGAAATGGCCTAATTCTGTTACTTAAACTGTAAAACTATCAATTATTTATACTTTGCTGATATATATTGTCATATTAGTAAGGTCACACATATCCCGGACAGTCACACCACATGACAATTTTGATGTTTAGATAAAAATTTGAAGTAGAGGTCTTTATACACCAACTACAGCTATGGTATGCTGTAATAATATCTTGTCAGAGGAACAACATGAAGATATATATTTTTAACAAATACCCATTTTTATTAGGTTATGACATCATGGACGGGTAGAATTGCATGTCATGTCTCCCACCCAAATACAACATAAAAAAGGTAAAATTGAGATAAAATCAAACTATATACAGCAAAAAGCAGGTGTGGCAATAGGGTTTTTTCCTTTTCTTTTTTGCTTAGAAACTCTACAAAACACAATGTACAATTACACAGACAGCTACATTACAGGGCTTTCATGAGCTTGAGTAAGAGGTGTTCCTAAAAAGTGCAAATATACCATACAAAAGGTAAAATGAATACAAAATCAATATCAGGATCACTCTCGGTTTTCCAGGGGTCAGAGCTGTGGTGTGGCTGTCCTGACTTTGCTGGAGATCTTGATCTGGTTTGACTCTTCCTTCCACCCCATCTCTTTGTAGGCCTCTGTCTGCTTGTTGTCGAAGTGGTAGATGACCCAGGCTGCTCATCATCTCTGTACATGTCAAGACACACGCAAAAAGATTAAAGATTGTACATCAAAGTTCAAGATGCTCATTGGCACATATGCACAACAATTACAGTGAAGCAGTCATTGGCAATGAAATTCTTGTTCACACAACCACACACAGACACACACAGACACACACAGACACACACAGACACACACAGACACACACACACACACACACACACACACACACAGAAACACACACGCACAGACAGACAGACAGACAGACACACACACACACACACACACACACACACACACACAGACAGACATACAGAGACACACACACACACACACACACACACACACACACACACACACAGATAATATAATATACAATAAGCTAAAAGTTTGTCTCACCCCTCGTTGTGAACCACAAAATCCGAGTCGTCAATCTCATCATCGCCACTTTCTGATTCCGTCGATGAACTGTAAACAACATCGTCCAGTTGGTAGAACAAGTCGAGGGCTTGTTCAACCAAAAATTTTCCTTCCACAAAAAATACCTAAACTATCTACACTACTCCTAAACTACTCTCAAAATCTACTCAAACTCTTCCAAAAACTAGCAATAACATCTCTGTCTTTCTGTCTATTCCGTCAATATCCCGTCGGTGCCTTTCAATTTCGCTTCTTTGCACAGTTCTTCTCCTCCACTCCGTAAAATGTGCAGCATGAAGAGCAGAGTCAGCAGATTCACACATTTTTCTCCGTTTTGTTTTATGACAAAAACCGACGAAGTTATTGGAATAAATGCAACGCCTGTCGCATCCCATCGTGCGTTCTTTTACGAATGCGTCAATATTTTCTATATTTTTTTTATATAAAGTTTAAATGATCATATCTCCGTTTTTACTTGGTCTAGAAACACAAAACAAAAAGTAGAATAGAGTTTCAAGCCAGCACTTTCGACAGAAGTGGACAGCAGCGCTCAACGTGACTTTGTTTTTATAATTCAACGTCTTAAACTGTCATGTGATTTGATCACGCCGGCGTGATCGGCGACTCGGAAGAGTTAATGAAGTCTTTTCACATGTGCTTTTGGATTCACTTGTATAACAATAACTATTATAACACAATCATATTTTGTCAGTGTTTATCACTTCATTTGCACTGACACTTCACATAATTGCTAGCAATGTGGTAAATCATGGTAAATCACGCTAGAAACATGGTAAGTCATAGTAAATAATAGTAGAATGTGGTGTATCAAGGTAGATCATGTAAGAATCCTGGTAAATAATTCTAGAACGTGGTATATCATGCTAGAACATGGTAAATCATGGTAAACTATGCTAGAACAGGGTAAATCATGGTAAACCATGATAAATCATGATGAACTGTGGTAAATCATTTTAGAATGTGGTATATCATGATAAATCATGCTAGAACATGATCTTTTACATCTATGATGTCAGTGGTTACATGCTTGCTAAATAAAACTTAAAGGAACACTCCACCGTTTTTTGAAATAGGGCTTATTCACCTTCTTTCCTACATTTAGATAGGTGGGCAAATGCATTTTTGTCTCAGTGCATGCATTGTTTTAGTTTGACAGGGTCGGCGCTAGCTTAGTTTAGCATAATGAATGGAATCCTTTGTTGCCAGCTAGCATGCCCTGAGTAAAAGTGATATAAAAAAATTAAAAAACCCACCTAATTACTTCTTGTGGCCTGCGTATTCACAACAAGTACAAATAGTGATGCAGATTAACACTAGGCGATTTCCTAGGAAAGATATTGACTTATATATTAAGGACTATATTAGGGGTAAGCACAGGCGAAGCACTGCTACTTGGGCGTGATATCTCTGCGCCCAAGTAGCAGTGCTTCGCCTGTGCTTCCCCCTAATATAGTCCCAAGTCAATATCTGCATAGGAAATCGTCTAGTGTTAATCTGCATCGCTATTTGTACTTCTTGTGAATACGCAGGCCACAAGAAGTAATTAGGTGGGTTTTTAAAAATTTTTATATCACTTTTACTCAGGACATGCTAGCTGGCAACAAAGGATTCCATTCATTATGCTAAGCTAAGCTAGCGCCGACCCTGTCAAACTAAAACAATGCATGCACTGAGACAAAAATGCATTTGCCCACCTATCTAAATAGGGCTGTGCAAAAATATCGATACAGCTAACTATCGCGATATTTTTTTTTCACGATAGTGTATCGATATTTCAACCTCTAGTATCGATTTTTATTTTTATTTTTTTCATCAAATCCCTCTGTGTGCGTCAAACGACCTCCTCCGCCGCTGCTGTAGTTGTCGCTGACTCGCTGGACAAAAGCGAAGCGAACTGCGCGCAAGAGAGACCGAGGGTGTGAGCGCGCGAGAGAGACCAATTGTGTGAGCGCGCGAGAGAAACCGAATGTGTCTGCGCGCGAGAGAGACCGATTGTGTGAGCGCGCGAGAGAAACCGAGTGTGTCTGCGTGCGAGAGAGACCGATTGTGTGAGCGCGCGAGAGAAACCGAGTGTGTCTGCGTGCGAGAGAAACCAAGTGTGTCTGCGTGCGAGAGAAACCGGGGGTGTCTGCGTGCGAGAGAGACCGGGGGTGTCTGCGTGCGAGAGAGACCGGGGGTGTCCGAGCATTAGTATTGGTACATACATAGTAATATAATTACTATATAAGAGGCATGGAAGTTCGATTAATGGACAACAATAATTAGTACAAACGTCTTGTTTTGAACTATTGTTTAATAAATATAAATAATTCGAGCACATAAACTTCCATAAGGAGGATTAAATAAGATTGAATGTATGTAGTAAGATTCCATAACTAATCACTGACACTGTACCACAACCGCGTCAAATAACAATGATTCTGAATTTTATTCACCAACATCGGGATGTTGTCAGTGCAAGTCATGGTGTCCGAGCATTAGTAGGCTTATTTGGTACATAGTAATATATAATTATTATATAAGAGGCATGGATGTCCGATTAATGGACAACAATATAAATAAAAACAACAATTAAATTATTATAAACAATAGTTCAAAACAAGACGTTTGTAGTACTGATTATTGCTGTCCATTAATCGAACTTCCATGCCTCTTATAGTATATAATATTATGTACCAATTAGGCTACTAATGCTGGGGCACTCTCAGTCTCTCTCGCACGCATGCACACTCCGTCTCTCGCGTACTGTCGCTCGCGCACGCAGACACACTCGACACAATGCAAATACCTTTGCGAATAAATTGGAATTTAAGTTTTTGTCTGCTGAGTTATCAATATAATGTGATACACATACCAGAATACCCCAGGTGGTACATAACAAGTTGTATATTCAGCTCTATTTTTATTTTATTTTTACATTTTTGATTTAAAAAAAAAAAAGTATTGCAATATATCGCAATATGTATTGTATTGTATCGTATCGTGATATATCGTATCGTGACCCATGTATCGTGATATGTATCGTATCGTGAGGCCCTTGCCAATACCCAGCCCTATATCTAAATGTAGGAAAGAAGGTGAATAAGCCCTATTTCAAAAAACGGTGGAGTGTTCCTTTAATAACTTTTGATGCTTTTGTGCTTTAAGGCCTTAAAGGCCTTAATTGCTTGAACCCCGATAAATGCTGCTTGCAGCTTTAATTATTATTAGGGGTTCAAGCACGAAGTGCTGAAACCCTATTGTAATTGTGCTGATTTTTATTATTATTATTATTAGGGGTTCAAGCACGAAGTGCTGAAACCCTATTGTAATTGTACTGATTTTTATTATTATTTTTCTTCTCCGCTAAAACGCATCGTGCAGCCCAAACCGTAAGAGCTGGAACCTTGAAACTTTGCCAGATGGTAATACAAAAATCGAGGAGAGGTTCAGAGAGTATGACCCCGATTGGCCCATAGGTGGCGCTATAGCAACCAAAAGCGCGAAACTGCTCAGAACTCCTAGACCGTATGTCGTAGACTCAAGTGTATCATATCATTGGAAAGCTGGATACCTGAAGAACAAAATGTATATCTCCGATTTCATTTCCGGTATGCAAATTTTTCCGCCATTTTGAATTTTGTTAAAAACCTACTTTTGCGAACTAGTCCTAGGTTTTTTGCCCGATAGGAACCAAACCAGTGCAGAAATGTTCTCTGGAGACTGAAGATCAATAATTATCGAAAAAAAGTTGAAATTTCGAATCACGGTCGCTAAGGGGCGCCAAAATGTATGTTGTGGGAGGAGCCTATTTTACTAAAACGGCTATAACTCCAGAACTAAATGAGGTATAATCACCAAACTCGGTACACATGTGTAAGAGGTCACTCTGGGGTCACAGTAAAAAAATCGCGGCGATTGGCCATATGGTGGCGCTATAACATGAATAAAACATAAAACAGGCTATAACCACCTGACCATTAGTCCGATTGACTTGAAAATTGGTATGCAGTGTCTTGGCCCAAGGTGTCATATATGTCTATGAGGACATTGGTGTATCTCAAAAAACATGGCCGCCATCGGCCAATGAAGTTTGAGCACCTATTAGACAAGGTTAACGGAGGCCGATCGGAACGAAACTCGATGGGCATGTTCGAGTCATGGCCCTAGAGGTCTGTAAGAATTTTGAAAGAAATCGGCCACTAGTTGGCGCTAACGAGTTTTATGGCTCTGTAATCACGTGGTGTTACACTTATCGTCACAAAATGCATATCATTTGATAGATCTGCACATGATGAACAATTTTGCCTCAAGAACTATTGCTGTCAATCAAACCGTTCATTAATTATTCGCGAATATGTTAAAAACCTACTTTTGCGAACTAGTCCTAGGTTTTTCGCCCGATCAGAACCAGACCAGTCTAGGATAATTCTATGGACTCTCTAGATCAATAATTATCAAAAAAAAGTTGAACTTTTGCATTTTGCGCATGGCTATAATAGGGTCATAAAGAAAATGGGTGTGGCAAAATGCACTAAAAAGCCTATAAATCATAAATGAAAACTCAGAACTTCACAAAAATTGGTGGGAATATGTGACATAACATCATTAACAAGCATGCAAAATTTTATGGAGATCGGACCATAGGTGGCGCTATAACTGTTAAAAAGCTTTGAAAACCATATATTTCCTATGGTAAATTGCCTGTATTGGCTGTAAATGGACTTTTCCATCTATTATTTCAGTGCTTAAAAGCTTTCTAAATAAAACTTAATGTCTTAAATGCTTATGTGCTTAAAGGCCTTAAATGCTTGAACCCCGATAAATGCTGCTTGCAGCTTTAATTATTATTATTATTCCGCCGTAAAACGCATCGTGCAGCCCAAACCGTAAGGGCTAGAGCTTTGAAACTTTGCCATATGGTAGTACAAAAATCGAGGAGAGGTTATTAAATTATGACCCCGATTGGCCCATAGGTGGCGCTATAGCAACCAAAAGCGCGAAACTGCTCATAACTCCTAGACCGTAAGTCCTAGACTCAAGTGTCTTATATCATTGGAAAGCTGGACGCCTGACGAACAAAACGTATATCTCCGATTTTATTTCCGCCATGATAGATTTTCCGCCATTTTGAATTTTGTCGAAAATCTACTTTTGCGAACTAGTCCCTGGTTTTTCGCCCGATCGGAACCAAACCAGTGCAGAATTGTTCTCTGGAGTCTGAAGATCAATAATTATCGAAAAAAAGTTGAAATTTCGATTCACGGTCGCTAGGGGGTGCAAAATTAACGTTGTGGGAGGAGCCTATTTTACTAAAATGGCTATAACTCCAGAAGTAAAAGAGGTATTTTAACCAAACTTGGTACACATGTGTAAGAGGTCAATCTGAGGTCACGGTAAAAAAATCGCGGCGATTGGCCACATGGTGGCGCTATAACATGAAAAAAACATAAAACAGGCTATAACCACCTGACCGTTAGTCCGATTGACTTGAAAATTGGTATGCAGTGTCTTGGTCCAAGGTGCCATGTATGTCTATGAGGACATTGGCGTATCTCAAAAAACATGGCCGCCATCGGCCAATGAAGTTTGAGCACCGATTAGACAAGGTTAACGGAGGCCGATCGGAACGAAACTCGATGGGCATGTTCGTCTCATGGCCCTAGAGGTCTGTAAGAATTTTGAAAGAAATCGGCCACTAGTTGGCGCTAACGAGTTTTATGGCTCTGTAATCACGTGGTGTTACACTCATTCACACAATATGCATATCATTTGATAGATCTGCTCATGCTGAACAACTTTGCCTCAAGAACCATTGCTGTCAATCAAACCGTTCATTAAATATTCACGAATATGTCTAAAACCTACTTTTGCGAACTAGTCCTAGGTTTTTCGCCCGATCGGAACCAGACCAGTCTAGGACAATTCTCTGGACTCTCTAGATCAATAATTATCAAAAAAAAGTTGAACTTTTGCATTTGTATGGCTGTAATAGGGTCATTTATAAAATGGGTGTGGCAAAATACACTCAAAAGCCTATAAATCCTAAATGAAAACTCAGAACTTCACAAAAATTGGTCAGCCTATGTGTCATAACATCATTAACAAGCATGCAAAATTTTATGGAGATCGGACGATAGGTGGCGCTATAACTGTTAAAAAGCTTTAAAACCATATATTTCCTATGGTATGTTGCCTGTATTGGCTGTAAATGGTCTTTTCCATCTCTGATCATATAATTTTCATATCATAATGTTCAAAACTAGTGCAATACAATTCTCTGGACTCACTAGATCAATAATTGTCAGAAAAAGTTGAACTACTTCATTTGGATAGCTATAATAGGGTCACTTCAAAATGTAGCCTTTACCAAGTGTCCCCGAAAGCCTATATCTCTTTAATGAATGACTCAGACCTTCTTAAAAACAAGTCAGAACATGTGAAATATCACTCTGAACATGCATGAAAATTTTCAGACAGATCAGACAAAATTTGCCTCTATAACAGTTAAAAAGGTGAAAATGATATGATTATAATGGCATGTTAAGCCAATAAGTGGTATTTTACTGCCCCCTGCTGTTCAAAATAGTCATTTTGTCATATTGTTCTATAATTTATATTTAGACTTTATAAAATCACTATTTTAACATTTACAATTACATTTAGTCAAAATCCATCTGTTAAAGTATTAGTATTGACAGTTTGATCACATCATACATTTCAAATGTCTGCATCTACAACATAATGTGTGTGTGTAGTCTTAGGTTTCTGAATAAATTCTGAATCATCTGATTAATAGCTTACAAAGACTTTGTGAAATGTTTATAGACCATTCATAATGACATCCCAATAGCATTGAAAAAACAACAACACTTGTCTTTGTGTGTGTGTGTGTGTGTGTGTGTGTGTGTGTGTAAACATGCATTATGGAGTTAAAATGGAAAAACTGGTTTGCTTTAGTGCAGAAAAATGGTGAAAATCAAGAAGTTTAAAGTGAAAGTGAGCCAATATGTGGTCTTCTACTGCCCTCTGCTGGCCATTTTACTTATTAATGAAGTCTACTCACATATGCTTTTGCATTCATTAGACACTAAAAATCACTTATATAACAATAAAACACTAAAAAATCACTTATATAACAATTACTATTGTAGCACAATCATATTTTGTCAGAGTTTATCACTTCATTTTTACTGATACTTCACAGAATTGCTAGCAATGTGGTAAATCATGGTTAAATCACACTAAAAACATGGAAATCATAATAAATAATACTAGAATGTGGTGTATCAAGGTAAATCATTCTACAATCCTGGTACATCATTCTAGAACATGGTATATCATGGTACATCATGCTAGAACATGGTAAATCATGGTAAACTATGCTAGAACAGGGTAAATCATGGTAAGCCATGATAAATCATAATAAACTATGGTAAATCATGTTATAATGTGGTATATCATGGTAAATCATGCTAGAACATGGTAAATCATGGTAAACTATGCTAGAACAGGGTAAATCATGGTAAACTATGATAAATCATTGTAAACTATGATAAATCATGATAAACTATGGTAATCCATGCTAGAATCACAGTAAACAATGGTAAATCATACTAGAATGTAGTATATCATGGTAAATTATGCTAGAATATGGCAAATCATGCTAGAATCATAGTAAATAATACTAGAATGTGCTAAATTGTTGTGGGAGGAGCCTATTTTACTAAAATGGCTATAGCTCAAGAAGTAAATGAGATATCTTCACCAAACTCAGTACACATGTGTATGGGTTCAATTTGAGGTCACAGTAAACAATTTTATGGAGATCGGACCATAGCTGGCGCTATAACTGTTAAAAAGCTTTAAAACCATATATATCCCATGGTAAATTGCCTGTATTGGCTGTAAATGGTCTTTTCCATCTATTATGTCAGTGGTTACAAGCTTGCTAAATAAATCTTAATAACTTTTGATGCTTTTGTGCTTAAATGCCTTAAAGGCCTTAACTGCTTGAACCCCGATAAATGCTGCTTGCAGCTTTAATTATTAGGGGTTCAAGCATGAAATGCTGAAACCCTATTGTAATTGTGCTGATTTTTATTATTAGGGGTTCAAGCACGAAGTGCTGAAACCCTATTGTAATTGTACTGATTTTTATTATTAGGGGTTCAAGCACGAAGTGCTGAAACCCTATTGTAATTGTGCTGATTTTTATTATTAGGGGTTCAAGCATGAAATGCTGAAACCCTATTGTAATTGTAAGGACTTGTAAAACGCATCGTGCAGGACAAACCGTAAGGCCTAGAGACTTGAAACCTGGCCAGATGGTAGGCCTCAATTTGGGGACAACCTATCAGAGTATGACCCCGATTGGCCCATAGGTGGCGCTACAGCAACCAAAAGTTCAAAATCGCTCATAACTCTTAGACCGTTTGTCCCAGGATCAAGTGTCTTATATCGTTGGAATCGTTGGCTCAAGGCGGACAAAATGGCTATCTCCGATTTGGATGTAGGCAGGGAAAATTTTCTGCTATGTCGAATTTTGTCCAAAACCTACTTTTGCGAACTAGTCCCTGGTTTTTCGTCCGATCGGAACCAAACCAGTCTAGGACAATTCTCTGGACTCTCTAGATCAATAATTATCGAAAACAAGTTGAACTTTGGCATGTGGGTGGCTGTAACAGGGTCATTTAGAAAAGGGGCGTGGCAAAATACACTCAAAAGCCTATAGATCCCAAAGGAAAACTCAGAACTTCACAAAAATTGATGAGCATATGTGTCAGAACATGGTGAGGAAGCATGCAGAGTTTCATGGAGATCGGACCATAGGTGGCGCTATAACTGTCAAAAAGCCTTCATTCTTATTAGGGGTTCAAGCATGAAATGCTGAAACCCTATTGTAATTGTAAGGATTTGTAAAACGCATCGTGCAGGACAAACCATAAGGCCTAGAGACTTGAAACCTGGCCAGATGGTAGGCCTCAATTTGGGGACAACCTATCAGAGTATGACCCCGATTGGCCCATAGGTGGCGCTACAGCAACCAAAAGTTCAAAATCGCTCATAACTCTTAGACCGTTTGTCCCAGGATCAAGTGTCTTATATCGTTGGAATCCTTGGCTCAAGGCGGACAAAATGGCTATCTCCGATTTGGATGTAGGCAGGGAAAATTTTCTGCTATGTCGAATTTTGTCCAAAACCTACTTTTGCGAACTAGTCCCTGGTTTTTCGTCCGATCGGAACCAAACCAGTCTAGGACAATTCTCTGGACTCTCTAGATCAATAATTATCGAAAACAAGTTGAACTTTGGCATGTGGGTGGCTGTAACAGGGTCATTTAGAAAAGGGGCGTGGCAAAATACACTCAAAAGCCTATAGATCCCAAAGGAAAACTCAGAACTTCACAAAAATTGATGAGCATATGTGTCAGAACATGGTGAGGAAGCATGCAGAGTTTCATGGAGATCGGACCATAGGTGGCGCTATAACTGTCAAAAAGCCTTCATTCTTATTAGGGGTTCAAGCATGAAATGCTGAAACCCTATTGTAATTGTAAGGATTTGTAAAACGCATCGTGCAGGACAAAGCGTAAGGCCTAGAGACTTGAAACCTGGCCAGATGGTAGGCCTCAATTTGGGGACAACCTATCAGAGTATGACCCCGATTGGCCCATAGGTGGCGCTACAGCAACCAAAAGTTCAAAATCGCTCATAACTCTTAGACCGTTTGTCCCAGGATCAAGTGTCTTATATCGTTGGAATCCTTGGCTCAAGGCGGACAAAATGGCTATCTCCGATTTGGATGTAGGCTGCTATGTCGACTTTTGTCCAAAACCTACTTTTGCGAACTAGTCCCTGGTTTTTCGTCCGATCGGAACCAAACCAGTCTAGGACAATTCTCTGGACTCTCTAGATCAATAATTATCGAAAACAAGTTGAACTTTGGCATGTGGGTGGCTGTAACAGGGTCATTTAGAAAAGGGGCGTGGCAAAAAACACTCAAAAGCCTATAGATCCCAAAGGAAAACTCAGAACTTCACAAAAATTGAAGAGCATATGTGTCATAACATCATTAACAAGCATGCAAAATTTTATGGAGATCGGACGATAGGTGGCGCTATAACTGTTAAAAAGCTTTAAAACCATATATTTATGGTATGTTGCCTGTATTGGCTGTAAATGGTCTTTTCCATCTCTGATCATATAATTTTCATATCATAATGTTCAAAACTAGTGCAATACAATTCTCTGGACTCACTAGATCAATAATTGTCAGAAAAAGTTGAACTACTTCATTTGGATAGCTATAATAGGTTCACTTCAAAATGTAGCCTTTACCAAGTGTCCCCGAACGCCTATATCTCTTTAATGAATGACTCAGACCTTCTTAAAAACAAGTCAGAACATGTGAAATATCACTCTGAACATGCATGAAAATTTTCAGACAGATCAGACAAAATTTGCCTCTATAACAGTTAAAAAGGTGAAAATGATATGATTATAATGGCATGTTAAGCCAATAAGTGGTTTTTACTGCCCCCTGCTGTTCAAAATAGTCATTTTGTCATATTGTTCTATAATTTATATTTAGACTTTATAAAATCACTATTTTAACATTTACGATTACATTTAGTCAAAATCCATCTGTTAAAGTATTAGTATTGACAGTTTGATCACATCATACATTTCAAATGTCTGCATCTACAACATAATGTGTGTGTGTAGTCTTAGGTTTCTGAATAAATTCTGAATCATCTGATTAATAGCTTGCAAAGACTTTGTGAAATGTTTATAGACCATTCAAATATATTTTCATAATGACATATCCCAATAGCATTGAAAAAACAACAACAACAACAACATTTGTCTTTGTGTGTGTGTGTGTGTGTGTGTGTGTGTGTGTGTGTGTGTGTGTGTGTGTGTGTAAACATGCATTATGGAGTTAAAATGGAAAAACTGGTTTGCTTTAGTGCAGAAAAATGGTGAAAATCAAGAAGTTTAAAGTGAAAGTGAGCCAATATGTGGTCTTCTACTGCCCTCTGCTGGCCATTCTACTTATTAATGAAGTCTACTCACATATGCTTTTGCATTCATTAGACACTAAAAATCACTTATATAACAATAAAACACTAAAAAATCACTTGCTAGCAATGTGGTAAATCATGGTAAATCACACTAAAAACATGGTAAATCATAATAAATAATACTAGAATGTGGTGTATCAAGGTAAATCAAACTACAATCCTGGTACATCATTCTAGAACATGGTATATCATGGTACATCATGCTAGAACATGGTAAACTATGCTAGAACAGGGTAAATCATGGTAAGCCATGATAAATCATAATAAACTATGGTAAATCATGTTAGAATGTGGTATATCATGGTAAATCATGCTAGAACAGGGTAAATCATGGTAAACTATGATAAATCATGGTAAACTATGATAAATCATGATAAACTATGGTAATCCATGCTAGAATCACAGTAAACAATGGTAAATCATACTAGAATGTAGTATATCATGGTAAATTATGCTAGAATATGGCAAATCATGCTAGAATCATAGTAAATAATACTAGAATATGCTAAATTGTTGTGGGAGGCGCCTATTTTACTAAAATGGCTATAACTCAAGAAGTAAATGAGATATCCTCACCAAACTCAGTACACATGTGTATGGGTTCAATTTGAGGTCACAGTAAACAATTCTATGGAGATCGGACCATAGGTGGCGCTATAACTGTTAAAAAGCTTTAAAACCATATATATCACATGGTAAATTGCCTGTATTGGCTGTAAATGGTCTTTTCCATCTATTATGTCAGTGGTTACATGCTTATTAAATAAATCTTAATAACTTTTGATGCTTTTGTGCTTAAATGCCTTAAAGGCCTTAACTGCTTGAACCCCGATAAATGCTGCTTGCAGCTTTAATTATTATTAGGGGTTCAAGCACGAAGTGCTGAAACCCTATTGTAATTGTGCTGATTTTTATTATTATTATTAGGGGTTCAAGCACGAAGTGCTGAAACCCTATTGTAATTGTACTGATTTTTATTATTATTATTTTTCTTCTGCCGTAAAACGCATCGTGCAGCCCAAACCGTAAGTGCTAGAGACTTGAAACTTTGCCAGATGGTAGTACAAAAATCGAGGAGAGGTTATCAAAATATGACCCCGATTGGCCCATAGGTGGCGCTACAGTGCAAAAAACAAAAAAAAATCATATTTTTGCTTAAATCTCATTAACCGTTTGTCACAGACTCAAGTGTCTTATATCATTGGAATCCTTGGGTCAAGCCGAACAAAAAAGGCCTCAAGGATTTCATTTCCGGTATGCAAATTTTCCGCCATTTTGAATTATGTCCAAAACCTACTTTTGCGAACTAGTCCCTGGTTTTGTGTCCGATCGGAACCAAACCAGTGCAGAAATGTTCTCTGGAGTCAGAATATCAATAATTATCGAAAAAAAGTTGAAATTTCGATTGACGGTCGCTAAGGGGCGCCAAAATGTTTGAAGAAGGCGGAGCCTATTTTACTAAAATGGCTATAACTCCAGAAGTAAATGAGGTATATTCACCAAACTCGGTACACCTGTGTAAGAGGTCAATCTGAGGTCATAGTAAAAAGATTGCGGCGATTGGCCACATGGTGGCGCTATAACATGAAAAAAACATAAATCAGGCTGTAACCACCTGACCGTTAGTCCGATTGACTTGAAAATTGGTATGCAGTGTCTTGGTCCAAGCTGTCATGTATATCTATGAGGACATTGGTGTATCTCAAAAAACATGGCCGCCATCGGCCAATGAAGTTTGAGCACCTATTAGACAAGGTTAACGGAGGCCGATCGGAACAAAACTCGGTGGGCATGTTCGACTCATGGCCCTAGAGGTCTGTAAGAATTTTGAAAGAAATCGGCCACTAGTTGGCGCTAACGAGTTTTATGGCTCTGTAATCACGTGGTGTTACACTTATCATCACAAAATGCATATCATTTGATAGACCTGCTCATGCTGAACAACTTTGCCTCTAGAACCATTGCTGTCAATCAAACAGTTTATTAATTATTCACGAATATGTTAAAAACCTACTTTTGCGAACTAGTCCCTGGTTTTTTGCCCGATCGGAACCAAACGAGTCTAGGACAATTCTCTGGACTCTTTAGATCAATAATTATCAAAAAAAGTTGAACTTTTGCATTTTTCGCATGGGTATAATTGGGTCATAAAGAAAATGGGCGTGGCAAAATGCAAACAAAAGCCTATAAATCCTAAACAAAAACTCAGAACATCACGAAAATTGGTGAGCATATGTGCCATAACATTCTAAATAAGCATGCAAAATTGTATGTAGATCGGATGATAGTTGGCGCTATAACTGTTAAAAAGCAATGGTAAATTGCCTGTATTGGCTGTAAATGGACTTTTCAATCTATTATTTCAGTGGTTAAAAGCTTTCTAAATAAATCTTAATGTCTTGAATGCTTAAATGCCTTAAAGGCCTTAAATGCTTGAACCCCGATAAATGCTGCTTGCAGCTTTAATTATTATTATTATTATTATTATTCCGCCGTAAAACGCATCGTGCAGCCCAAACCGTAAGAGCTGGAACTTTGAAACTTTGACAGATGGTAGTACAAAAATCGAGGAAAGGTTCAGAGATTATGACCCCGATTGGCCCATAGGTGGCGCTATAACAACCAAAAGCGCGAAACTGCTCATAACTCCTAGACCGTATGTCGTAGACTCAAGTGTCTTATATCATTGGAAAGCTGGACGCCTGACGAACAAAACGTATATCTCCGATTTCATTTCCGCCATGATAGATTTTCCGCCATTTTGAATTTTGTCAAAAATCTACTTTTGCGAACTAGTCCCTGGTTTTTTGCCCGATTGGAACCAAACTAGTGCAGAAATGTTCTCTGGAGACTGAATATCAATAATTATCGAAAAAAAGTGGAAATTTCGATTCACGGTCGCTAAGGGGCGCCAAAACGTACGTTGTGGGAGGGGCCTATTTTACTAAAATGGCTATAACTCCCGATGTAAATGAGGTATCTTCACCAAACTTGGTACACATGTGTATGAGCTTACTCTGGGGTCACATTAAAAAAATCGCGACGATTGGCCTCATGGTGGCGCTATAAAATGAAAAAAAATAAAACAGGCTATAACCACCTGACCGTTAGTCCGATTGACTTGAAAATTGGTATGCAGTGTCTTGGTCCAAGGTGCCATGTATGTGTATGAGGACATTGGCGTATCTCAAAAAACATGGCCGCCATCGGCCAACGAAGTTTGAGCACCTATTAGACAAGGTTAACGGAGGCCGATCGGAACGAAACTCAATGGGCATGTTCGGCTCATGGCCCTAAAGGTCTGTAAGAATTTTGAAAGAAATCGGCCACTAGTTGGCGCTAACGAGTTTTACGGCTCTGTAATCACGTAGTGTTACAAATATCCACACAATATGCATATCATTTGATAGATCTCCTCATCCTGAACAACTTTGCCTCAAGAACCATTGCTGTCAATCAAACTGTTCATTAATTATTCATTAATATGTTAAAAACCTACTTTTGCGAACTAGTCCTAGGTTTTTTGCCCGATCGGAACCAGACCAGTCTAGGACAATTCTCTGGACTCTCTAGATCAATAATTATCAAAAAAAAGTTGAACTTTTGCATTTGGATGGCTGTAATAGGGTAATTTATAAAATGGGCGTGTCAAAATACATTAAAAAGCCTATAAATCCTAAATAAAAACTCAGAACTTCACAAAAATTGGTCAGCATATGTGACATAACATCATTAACAAGCATGAAAAATTCTATGGAGATCGGACGATAGGTGGCGCTATAACTGTTAAAAAGCTTTAAAATCATATATTTCCTATGGTAAACTGCCTGTATTGGCTGTAAATGGTCTTTTCCATCTCTGATCATATAATTTTCATATCATAATGTTCAAAACTAGTGCAATACAATTCTCTGGACTCACTAGATCAATAATTGTCAGAAAAAGTTGAACTACTTCATTTGGATAGCTATAATAGGTTCACTTCAAAATCTGGCCTTTACCAAGTGTCCCCGAAAGCCTATATCTCTTTAATCAATGCTCAGACCTTCTTAAAAACAAGTCAGAACATGTGAAATATCACCCTGAACAAGCATGAAAATTTTCAGACAGATCGGACAAAATTTGCCTCTATAACAGTTAAAAAGGTGAAAATGATATGAATTAATGGCATGTTAAGCCAATAAGTGGTATTTTACTGCCCCCTGCTGTTTAAAATAGTCATTTTCTCATATTGGTATTGGTATCAGCCATGGTAAATCATGATAAATGATGGTGTGTGTGTGTGTGTGTGTGTGTGTGTGTGTGTGGTACAAATATAACAAAGGTTTTATTTTCCAACATGAAAACAAACATAACAGAGTGCTAGTGCACAAACAATAACCGACAATGATAATGGATGAGAGGGGAACTTAAATACACAGATCAAGACAAGGACAACAGGTGACGGTTATGATGATGAGGAGCAGGTGATGATGAGGAGGGTGATGAGGAGCAGGTGCAGGTGATGACGACAGATGGTGAATGTGATGAAGACAGAAGGTGAATGTGATGAAGGTGAATGTGACACCAATATCACTGAAACATTTGTGTGTGTGTGTGTGTGTGTGTGTGTAGCATTATTGTGTGTAGCATATGTAGCAAGTATGCATTATTGAGTTAACATGGAAACACTGGTTTGCTTTAGTGCAGAAAACTGGTCAAAATCATGAGGTTTAAAGTGAAAGTGAGCCAATAAGTGGTCTTCTACTGCCCTCTGCTGGCCATTCTACTTATTAATTAAATTTTTCCACATGTGCTTGCATTTAAACTTGAATACACACTAAAAATCACTTATATAGCAATAACTATTATAACACAATCATATTTTGTCAGTGTTAATCACTTTATTTGCACTGACACTTCAAATAATTGCTAGTAATGTGGTAAATCATGGTAAATCATGGTTAACTATGCTGTGTGTGTGTGTGTGTGTGTGTGTGTGTGTGTGTGTGTGTGTGTGTGTGTGTGTGTGTGTGTGTAAGCATGCATTGAGTTAACATGGATAAACTGGTTTGCTTTAGTGCAGAAAACTGGTTTAAAGTGAAAGTGAGCCAATAAGTGGTCTTCTACTGCCCTCTGCTGGCCATTCTACTTATTAATGAAATATTTCAACATGTGCTTGCATTCATACTTGAATACACACTAAAAAAATCACTTATATAGCAATAACTATTATAACACAATCATATTTTGTCAGTGTTAATCACTTTATTTGCACTGACACTTCAAATAATTGCTAGTAATGTGATAAATCAGGCTAGAAACATGGTAAATCAAAGTAAATAATACTAGATTGTCGTTTATCTCCTGGTAAATAATACTAGAACGTGGTATATCATGGTAAATCATGGTTAACTATGCTGTGTGTGTATGTGTGTGTGTGTGTGTGTGTGTGTGTGTGTGTGTGTGTGTGTGTGTGTGTGTGTGTGTGTGTGTAAGCATGCATTGAGTTAACATGGATAAACTGGTTTGCTTTAGTGCAGAAAACTGGTTTAAAGTGAAAGTGAGCCAATAAGTGGTCTTCTACTGCCCTCTGCTGGCCATTCTACTTATTAATGAAATATTTCAACATGTGCTTGCATTCATACTTGAATACACACTAAACAAATCACTTATATAGCAATAACTATTATAACACAATCATATTTTGTCAGTGTTAATCACTTTATTTGCACTGACACTTCAAATAATTGCTAGTAATGTGATAAATCAGGCTAGAAACATGGTAAATCAAAGTAAATAATACTAGATTGTCGTTTATCTCCTGGTAAATAATACTAGAACGTGGTATATCATGGTAAACCATGGTTAACTATGCTGTATGTGTGTGTGTGTGTGTGTGTGTGTGTGTGTGTAAGCATGCATTGAGTTAACATGGAAAAACTGGTTTGCTTTAGTGCAGAAAACTGGTTTAAAGTGAAAGTGAGCCAATAAGTGGTCTTCTAGTGCCCTCTGCTGGCCATTCTACTTAATAATGAAATATTTTACATGTGCTTTTGCATTCATACTTGGACACACACTAAAAATCACGTATATAACTAACTATTATAACACAATAATATTTTGTCAGTGTTCATCACCTCATTTGCACTGACACTTCACATAATTGCTAGTAATGTGGTTAATCATGCTAGAAACATTGTAAATCATAGTAAATAATACTGAAATGAGGTGTATCAAGGTAAATCATGCTAGAATCCTAATAAATCATTCTGGAACATGGTATATGATAGTAAATCATGCTAGAATCATATTAAATAATTCTAGAATGTGGCAAATCGTTGTGGGAGGAGCCTATTTTACTCAAATGGCTATAACTCAAGAAGTAAATGAGATATCTTCACCAAACTCAGTACACATGTGTATGGGTTCAATTTGAGGTCACAGTAAACAATTTTATGGAGATCGGACCATAGGTGGCGCTATAACTGTTAAAAAGCTTTAAAACCATATATATCCCATGGTAAACTGCCTGTATTGGCTGTAAATGGTCTTTTCCATCTATTATGTCAGTGGTTACATGCTTGCTAAATAAATCTTAATAACTTTTGATGCTTTTGTGCTTAAATGCCTTAAAGGCCTTAACTGCTTGAACCCCGATAAATGCTGCTTGCAGCTTTAATTATTATTATTATTCCGCCGTAAAACGCATCGTGCAGCCTAAACCGTAAGTGCTAGAGACTTGAAACTTGGCCAGAAGGTAGTACAAAAATCGAGGAGAGGTTCAGAGAATATGAGCTAGATTGGCCAATAGGTGGCGCTACAGTGCAAAAAACAAAAAAATTGCATATTTTTGCTTAAATCTCATCAACCCTTTGTCACAGACTCAAGTGTCTTATATCTTTGGAATCCTTGGGTCAAGCCGAACAAAAAAGGCCTCAAGGATTTCATTTCCGGTATGCAAATTTTTCCGCCATTTTGGATTTTGTCCAAAACCTACTTTTGCGAACTAGTCCCTGGTTTTTCGCCCGATCGGAACCAAACCAGTGCAGAAATATTCACAGGAGTCTGAATATCAATAATTATCGAAAAAAAGTTAAAATTTCGATCCACGGTTGCTAAGGGGCATCAAAACGTTCGCAGGAGGCGGAGCTAATTATACAAAAATGGCTATAACTCGTGAACGAAATGAGATATTTTCACCAAACTCGGTACACATATGTATGAGCTCAAGTTGAGGTCACAGTAAAAAAATCGCGGTGATTGGCCTCATGGTGGCGCTATAATATGAAAAAAACATAAAACAGGCTATAACCACCTGACCGTTAGTCCGATTGACTTGAAAATTGGTATGCAGTGTCTTGGTCCAAGGTGCCATGTATGTCTATGAGGACATTGGTGTATCTCAAAAAACATGGCCGCTATCGGCCAATGAATTTTGAGCACCTATTAGACAAGGTTAACGGAGGCCGATCGGAACAAAACTCAGTGGGCATGTTCGGCTCAAGCCCCTAGAGGTCTGTAAGAATTTTGAAAGAAATCGGCCACTAGTTGACGCTAACGAGTTTTATGGCTCTGTAATCACGTGGTGTTACACTTATCGTCACAAAATGCATATCATATGATAGATCTGCTCATGCTGAACAACTTTGCCTCTAGAACCATTGCTGTCAATCAAACAGTTCATTAAATATTCATGAATATGTTAAAAACCTACTTTTGCGAACTAGTCCTAGGTTTTTCGCCCGATCGGAACCAGACCAGTCTAGGACAATTCTCTGGACTCTCTAGATCAATAATTATCAAAAAAAAGTTGAACTTTTGCATTTGGATTGCTGTAATAGGGTCATTTATAAAATGGGCGTGGCAAAATGCAATCAAAAGCCTATAAATCCTAAACAAAAACTCAGAACTTCACAAAAATTGGTGAGCATATGTGACATACCATCATTAACAAGCATGCAAAATTTTATGGAGATTGGACCAAAGGTGGCGCTATAACTGTTAAAAAGCTTTAAAACCATATATTTCCTATGGTAAATGGTCTTTTTCATCTATTATGTCAGTAGTTACATGCTTGCTAAATAAATCTTAATAACTTTTGATGCTTTTATGCTTAAAGGCCTTAAAGGCCTTAATTGCTTGAACCCCGATAAATGCTGCTTGCAGCTTTAATTATTATTATTATTATTATTATTCCGCCGTAAAACGCATCGTGCAGCCCAAACCGTAAGGGCTAGAGCTTTGAAACTTTGCCATATGGTAGTACAAAAATCGAGGAGAGGTTATCAAATTATGACCCCGATTGGCCCATAGGTGGCGCTATAGCAACCAAAAGCGCGAAACTGCTCATAACTCCTAGACCGTATGTCGTAGACTCAAGTGTCTTATATCATTGGAAAGCTGGACGCCTGACGAACAAAACGTATATCTCCGATTTTATTTCCGCCATGATAGATTTTCCGCCATTTTGAATTTTGTCGAAAATCTACTTTTGCGAACTAGTCCCTGGTTTTTCGCCCGATCGGAACCAAACCAGTGCAGAATTGTTCTCTGGAGTCTGAAGTTCAATAATTATCGAAAAAAAGTTGAAATTTCGATTCACGGTCGCTAGGGGGTGCAAAATTAACGCTGTGGGAGGAGCCTATTTTACTAAAATGGCTATAACTCCAGAACTAAAAGAGGTATTTTAACCAAACTCGGTACACATGTGTAAGAGGTCAATCTGAGGTCACGGTAAAAAAATTGCGGCGATTGGCCACATGGTGGCGCTATAAAATGAAAAAAACATAAAACAGGCTATAACCACCTGACCGTTAGTCCGATTGACTTGAAAATTGGTATGCAGTGTCTTGGTCCAAGGTGCCATGTATGTCTATGAGGACATTGGTGTATCTCAAAAAACATGGCCGCCATTGGCCAATGAAGTTGAGCACCTATTAGACAAGGTTAACGGAGGCCGATCGGAACGAAACTCGGTGGGCATGTTCGACTCATGGCCCTAGAGGTCTGTAAGAATTTTGAAAGAAATCGGCCACTAGTTGGCGCTAACGAGTTTTATGGCTCTGTAATCACGTGGTGTTACACATATTGTCACAAAATGCATATCATTTGATAGATCTGCTCATGCTGAACAACTTTGCCTCTAGAACCATTGCTGTCAATCAAACCGTTCATTAAATATTCATGAATATGTTAAAAACCTACTTTTGCGAACTAGTCCCTGGTTTTTCGCCCGATCGGAACCAGACCAGTCTAGGACAATTCTATGGACTCTCTAGATCAATAATTATCAAAAAAAAGTTTAACTTTTGTATTTGTATGGCTGTAATAGGGTCATTTATAAAATGGGCGTGGCAAAATACACTAAAAAGCCTATAAATCCTAAATGAAAACTCAGAACTTCACAAAAATTGGTGAGCATATGTGTCATAACATCACAAACAAGCTTGCAAAATTTTATGGAGATCGGACAATAGTTGGCGCTATAACTGTTAAAAGGCTTTAAAACCATATATTTCCTATGGTAAACTGCCTGTATTGGCTGTAAATGGTCTTTTCCATGTCTGATCATATAATTTTCATATCATAATGTTAAAAACTAGTGCATAACCATTCTCTGGACTCACTAGAACAATAGTTGTCAGAAAAAGTTGAACTACTTCATTTGGATAGCTATAATAGGTTCACTTCAAAATGTGGCCTTTACCAAGTGTCCCCGAAAGCCTATATCTCTTTAATGAATGTTCAAACCTTCTTAAAAACAAGTCAGAACATGTGAAATATCACTCTGAACATGCATGGAAATTTTCAGACAGATCGGACAAAATTTGCCTCTATAACAGTTAAAAAGGTGAAAATGATATGAATATAATGGTATATTAAGCCAATAAGTGGTATTTTACTGCCCCCTGCTGTTTAAAATAGTCATTTTGTCATATTGTTCTATAATTTATATTTAGACTTTATAAAATCACTATTTTGACATTTACAATTACATTTAGTCAAAATCCATCTGTTAAAGTATTAGTATTGACAGTTTGATCACATCATATATTTCAAACGTCTGTATCTACAACATAATGTGTGTGTGTAGTCTTAGGTTTCTGAATAAATTCTGAATCATCTGATTAATAGCTTACAAAGACTTTGTGAAATGTTTATAGACCATTCAAATAATATTTTATATAATGACATATCCCAGTAGCATTGAAAAAATAACAACATTTGTCTTTGTCTTTGTGTGTGTGTGTGTGTGTGTGTGTGTGTGTGTGTGTAAACATGCATTATGGAGTTAAAATGGAAAAACTGTTTTGCTTTAGTGCAGAAAAATGGTGAAAATCAAGAAGTCTGAAGTAAAAGTGAGCCAATATGTGGTCTTCTACTGCCCTCTGCTGGTCATTCTACTTATTAATGAAGTCTACTCACATATGCTTTTGCGTTCATTAGACTCTAAAAATCACTTATATAACAATAAGACACTAAAAATCACTTATATAACAATTACTATTGACAATTAACATGGTAAATCATGGAAAGCTATGATAAATCATGATAAACTATGGTAAACTAGAATCATAGTAAATAATACTAGAATGTGGTCAATTTTTGTGGGAGGAGCCTATTTTACTAAAATGGCTATAACTCAAGAAGTAAATGAGATATCTTCACCAAACTCAGTACACATGTGTATGGGTTCAATTTGAGGTCACAATAAACAATTTTATGGAGATCGGACCATAGGTGGCGCTATAACTGTTAAAAAGCTTTAAAACCATATATATCCCATGGTAAATTGCCTGTATTGGCTGTAAATGGTCTTTTCCAATCTATTATGTCAGTGGTTACATGCTTGCTAAATAAATCTTAATAACTTTTGATGCTTTTGTGCTTAAAAACCTTAAACGCCTTAACTGCTTGAACCCCGATAAATGCTGCTTGCAGCTTTAATTAGGGGTTCAAGCACGAAGTGCTGAAACCCTATTGTAATTGCCCTGATTTTTATTATTAGGGGTTCAAGCACGAAGTGCTGAAACCCTATTGTAATTGTACTGATTTTTATTATTAGGGGTTCAAGCACGAAGTGCTGAAACCCTATTGTAATTGTACTGATTTTTATTATTATTATTTTTCTTCTGCCGTAAAACGCATCGTGCAGCCCAAACCGTAAGTGCTAGAGACTTGAAACTTTGCCAGATGGTAGTACAAAAATCGAGGAGAGGTTATCAAAATATGACCCCGATTGGCCCATAGGTGGCGCTACAGTGCAAAAAACCAAAAAAAATCATATTTTTGCTTAAATCTCATTAACCGTTTGTCACAGACTCAAGTGTCTTATATCATTGGAATCCTTGGGTCAAGCCGAACAAAAAAGGCCTCAAGGATTTCATTTCCGGTATGCAAATTTTCCGCCATTTTGAATTATGTCCAAAACCTACTTTTGCGAACTAGTCCCTGGTTTTGTGTCCGATCGGAACCAAACCAGTGCAGAAATGTTCTCTGGAGTCAGAATATCAATAATTATCGAAAAAAAGTTGAAATTTCGATTGACGGTCGCTAAGGGGCGCCAAAATGTTTGAAGAAGGCGGAGCCTATTTTACTAAAATGGCTATAACTCCAGAAGTAAATGAGGTATATTCACCAAACTCGGAACACCTGTGTAAGAGGTCAATCTGAGGTCATAGTAAAAAGATTGCGGCGATTGGCCACATGGTGGCGCTATAACATGAAAAAAACATAAATCAGGCTGTAACCACCTGACCGTTAGTCCGATTGACTTGAAAATTGGTATGCAGTGTCTTGGTCCAAGCTGTCATGTATATCTATGAGGACATTGGTGTATCTCAAAAAACATGGCCGCCATCGGCCAATGAAGTTTGAGCACCTATTAGACAAGGTTAACGGAGGCCGATCGGAACAAAACTCGGTGGGCATGTTCGACTCATGGCCCTAGAGGTCTGTAACAATTTTGAAAGAAATCGGCCACTAGTTGGCGCTAACGAGTTTTATGGCTCTGTAATCACGTGGTGTTACACTTATCATCACAAAATGCATATCATTTGATAGACCTGCTCATGCTGAACAACTTTGCCTCTAGAACCATTGCTGTCAATCAAACAGTTTATTAATTATTCACGAATATGTTAAAAACCTACTTTTGCGAACTAGTCCCTGATTTTTTGCCCGATCGGAACCAAACGAGTCTAGGACAATTCTCTGGACTCTTTAGATCAATAATTATCAAAAAAAGTTGAACTTTTGCATTTTTCGCATGGGTATAATTGGGTCATAAAGAAAATGGGCGTGGCAAAATGCAAACAAAAGCCTATAAATCCTAAACAAAAACTCAGAACATCACGAAAATTGGTGAGCATATGTGCCATAACATTCTAAATAAGCATGCAAAATTGTATGTAGATCGGATGATAGTTGGCGCTATAACTGTTAAAAAGCAATGGTAAATTGCCTGTATTGGCTGTAAATGGACTTTTCAATCTATTATTTCAGTGGTTAAAAGCTTTCTAAATAAATCTTAATGTCTTGAATGCTTAAATGCCTTAAAGGCCTTAAATGCTTGAACCCCGATAAATGCTGCTTGCAGCTTTAATTAGGGGTTCAAGCACGAAGTGCTGAAACCCTATTGTAATTGTACTGATTTTTATTATTATTATTTTTCTTCTGCCGTAAAACGCATCGTGCAGCCCAAACCGTAAGTGCTAGAGACTTGAAACTTTGCCAGATGGTAGTACAAAAATCGAGGAGAGGTTATCAAAATATGACCCCGATTGGCCCATAGGTGGCGCTACAGTGCAAAAAACAAAAAAAAATCATATTTTTGCTTAAATCTCATTAACCGTTTGTCACAGACTCAAGTGTCTTATATCATTGGAATCCTTGGGTCAAGCCGAACAAAAAAGGCCTCAAGGAATTCATTTCCGGTATGCAAATTTTCCGCCATTTTGAATTATGTCCAAAACCTACTTTTGCGAACTAGTCCCTGGTTTTGTGTCCGATCGGAACCAAACCAGTGCAGAAATGTTCTCTGGAGTCAGAATATCAATAATTATCGAAAAAAAGTTGAAATTTCGATTGACGGTCGCTAAGGGGCGCCAAAATGTTTGAAGAAGGCGGAGCCTATTTTACTAAAATGGCTATAACTCCAGAAGTAAATGAGGTATATTCACCAAACTCGGTACACCTGTGTAAGAGGTCAATCTGAGGTCAAAGTAAAAAGATTGCGGCGATTGGCCACATGGTGGCGCTATAACATGAAAAAAACATAAATCAGGCTGTAACCACCTGACCGTTAGTCCGATTGACTTGAAAATTGGTATGCAGTGTCTTGGTCCAAGCTGTCATGTATATCTATGAGGACATTGGTGTATCTCAAAAAACATGGCCGCCATCGGCCAATGAAGTTTGAGCACCTATTAGACAAGGTTAACGGAGGCCGATCGGAACAAAACTCGGTGGGCATGTTCGACTCATGGCCCTAGAGGTCTGTAAGAATTTTGAAAGAAATCGGCCACTAGTTGGCGCTAACGAGTTTTATGGCTCTGTAATCACGTGGTGTTACACTTATCATCACAAAATGCATATCATTTGATAGACCTGCTCATGCTGAACAACTTTGCCTCTAGAACCATTGCTGTCAATCAAACAGTTTATTAATTATTCACGAATATGTTAAAAACATACTTTTGCGAACTAGTCCCTGGTTTTTTGCCCGATCGGAACCAAACGAGTCTAGGACAATTCTCTGGACTCTTTAGATCAATAATTATCAAAAAAAGTTGAACTTTTGCATTTTTCGCATGGGTATAATTGGGTCATAAAGAAAATGGGCGTGGCAAAATGCAAACAAAAGCCTATAAATCCTAAACAAAAACTCAGAACATCACGAAAATTGGTGAGCATATGTGCCATAACATTCTAAATAAGCATGCAAAATTGTATGTAGATCGGATGATAGTTGGCGCTATAACTGTTAAAAAGCAATGGTAAATTGCCTGTATTGGCTGTAAATGGACTTTTCAATCTATTATTTCAGTGGTTAAAAGCTTTCTAAATAAATCTTAATGTCTTGAATGCTTAAATGCCTTAAAGGCCTTAAATGCTTGAACCCCGATAAATGCTGCTTGCAGCTTTAATTATTATTATTATTCTTCTGCCGTAAAACGCATCGTGCAGCCCAAACCGTAAGGGCTAGAGCATTGAAACTTTGCCAGATGGTAGTACAAAAATCGAGGAGAGGTTCAGAGATTATGACCCCGATTGGCCCATAGGTGGCGCTATAGCAACCAAAAGCGCGAAACTGCTCATAACTCCTAGACCGTATGTCGCAGACTCAAGTGTCTTATATCATTGGAAAGCTGGACGCCTGACGAACAAAACGTATATCTCCGATTTCATTTCCGTCATGATAGATTTTCCGCCATTTTGAATTTTGTCGAAAATCTACTTTTGCGAACTAGTCCCTGGTTTTTTGCCCGATCGGAGCCAAACCAGTGCAGAAATGTTCTCTGGAGTCTGAAGATCAATAATTATCGAAAAAATGTTGAAATTTCGATTCATGGACGCTAGGGGGCGCAAAATAATCGTTGTGGGAGGAGCCTATTTTACTAAAATGGCTATAACTTAAAAAGTAAATAAGATAGCTTCACCAAACTCGGTACACATGTGTATGGGTTCATTCTGGGGTCACAGTAAAAAAATCGCGACGATTGAACACTAGGTGGCGCTATAACATGAAAAAAACATGAAAAGGGCTATAACCACCTGACCGTTAGTCCGATTGACTTGAAAATTGGTATGCAGTGTCTTGGTCCAAGGTGCCATGTATGTCTATGAGGACATTGGCGTATCTCAAAAAACATGGCCGCCATTGGCCAATGAAGTTGAGCACCTATTAGACAAGGTTAACGGAGGCCGATCGGAACGAAACTTGATGGGCATGTTCGACTCATGGCCCTAGAGGTCTGTAAGAATTTTGAAAGAAATCGGCCACTAGTTGGCGCTAACGAGTTTTTTGGCTCTGTAATCACGTGGTGTTACACTTATCGTCACAAAAAGCATATCATTTGATATATCTGCTCATGCTGAACAACTTTGCCTCAAGAACCATTTCTGTCAATCAAACCGTTCATTAAATATTCATGAATATGTCTAAAACCTACTTTTGCGAACTAGTCCTAGGTTTTTTGCCCGATCGGAACCAGACCAGTCTAGGACAATTCTCTGGACTCTCTAGATCAATAATTATCAAAAAAAAGTTGAACTTTTGCATTTGGATGGCTGTAATAGGATCATTTATAAAATGGGCATGGAAAAATACATTAAAAAGCCTATAAATCCTAAATAAAAACCCAGAACTTCACAAAAATTGGTGAACTTATGTGACATAACATCATTAACAAGCATGCAAAATTTCATGGAGATCGGACGATAGGTGGCGCTATAACTGTTAAAAATCTTTAAAACCATATATTTCCTATGGTAAACTGCCTGTATTGACTGTAAATGGTCTTTTCCATCTCTGAATATATAATTTTCATATCATAATGTTAAAAACTAGTGCAATACAATTCTCTGGACTCACTAGAACAATAATTGTCAGAAAAAGTTGAACTACTTCATTTGGATAGCTATAATAGGTTCACTTCAAAATGTGGCCTTTACCAAGTGTCCCCGAAAGCCTATATCTCTTTAATGAATGTTCAAACCTTCTTAAAAACAAGTCAGAACATGTGAAATATCACTCTGAACATGCATGAAAATTTTCAGACAGATCTGACAAAATTTGCCTCTATAACAGTTAAAAAGGTGAAAATGATATGAATATAATGACATATTAAGCCAAGAAGTGGTATTTTACTGCCCCCTGCTGTTTAAAATAGTCATGTTGTCATATTGTTCTATAATTTATATTTAGACTTTATAAAATCACTATTTTAACATTTACAATTACATTTAGTCAAAAATCCATCTGTTAAATTATTAGTATTGACAGTTTGATCACATCATATATTTCAAATGTCTGTATCTACAATATAATGTGTGTGTGTAGTCTTAGGTTTCTGAATAAATTCTGAATGATCTGATTAATAGCTTACAAAGACTTTGTGAAATGTTTATAGACCATTCAAATATATTTTCATAATGACATATCCCAATAGCATTGAAAAAACAACATTTGTCTTGTGTGTGTGTGTGTGTGTGTGTGTGTGTGTGTTAACATGCATTATGGATTTAAAATGGAAAAACTGGTTTGCTTTAGTGCAGAAAAATGGTGAAAATCAAGAAGTTTAAAGTGAAAGTGAGCCAATATGTGGTCTTCTACTGCCCTCTGCTGGCCATTCTACTTATTAATGTCTACCCACATATGCTTTTGCATTCATTAGACACTAAAAATCACTTATATAACAATAAAACACTAAAAAATCACTTATATAACAATTACTATTGTAGCACAATCATATTTTGTCAGAGTTTATCACTTCATTTTTACTGATACTTCACATAATTGCTAGCAATGTGGTAAATCATGGTTAAATCACACTAAAAACATGGTAAATCAATAAATGATACTAGAATGTGGTGTATCAAGGTAAATCATACTACAATCCTGGTACATCATTCTAGAACATAGTATATCATGGTACATCATGCTAGAACATGGTAAATCATGGTAAACTATGCTAGAACAGGGTAAATCATGGTAAGCCATGATAAATCATAATAAACTATGGTAAATCATGTTAGAATGTGGTATATCATGGTAAATCATGCTAGAACATGGTAAATCATGGTAAACTATGCTAGAACAGGGTAAATCATGGTAAACTATGATAAATCATGATAAACTATGGTAATCCATGCTAGAATCACAGTAAACAATGGTAAATCATACTAGAATGTAGTATATCATGGTAAATTATGCTAGAATATGGCAAATCATGCTAGAATCATAGTAAATAATACTAGAATGTGCTAAATTGTTGTGGGAGGAGCCTATTTTACTAAAATGGCTATAACTCAAGAAGTAAATGAGATATCTTCACCAAACTCAGTACACATGTGTATGGGTTCAATTTGAGGTCACAGTAAACAATTCTATGGAGATCGGACCATAGGTGGCGCTATAACTGTTAAAAAGCTTTAAAACCATATATATCCCATGGTAAACTGCCTGTATTGGCTGTAAATGGTCTTTTCCATCTATTATGTCCGTGGTTACATGCTTGCTAAATAAATCTTAACTTTTGATGCTTTTGTGCTTAAATGCTTAAAAGGCTTTAACTGCTTGAACCCCGATAAATGCTGCTTGCAGCTTTAATTATTATTATTCTTCCCTAAAACGCATCGTGCAGCCAAAACCGTAAGGCCTAGAGACGTGATACTTGGTCAAATGGTAGTAGTATTGCTCGCTACTCAGATACACGGACTTAGCCAAATCGGCCCATAGGTGGCGCTACAGCGACCAAAAGCGCGAAACTGCTCAGAACTCCTAGACCGTATGTCGTAGACTCAAGTGTCTTATATCATTGGAAAGCTGGATGCCTGACGAACAAAACGTATATCTCCGATTTCATTTCCGCCATGATAGATTTTCCGCCATTTTGAATTTTGCCAAAAACCTACTTTTGCGAACTAGTCCTAGGTTTTTCGCCCGATCGGAACCAAACCAGTACAGAAATGTTCTCTGGAGTCTGAATATCAATAATTATCGAAAAAAAGTTGAAATTTCGATTCACGAACGCTAAGGGGCGCCAAAACGTACGTTGTGGGAGGGGCCTATTTTACTAAAATGGCTATAACTCCAGAAGTAAATGAGGTATCTTCACCAAACTCGGTACACATGTGTAAGAGGTCAATCTGAGGTCACAGTAAAAAAATCGCGGCGATTGGCCACATGGTGGCGCTATAACATGAAAAAATCATAAAACAGGCTTTAACCACCTGACCGTTAGTCCGATTGACTTGAAAATTGGTATGCAGTGTCTTGGCCCAAGGTGTCATGTATGTCTATGAGGACATTGGTGTATCTCAAAAAACATGGCCGCCATCGGCCAATGAAGTTTGAGCACCTATTAGACAAGGTTAACGGAGGCCGATCGGAACGAAACTCGATGGGCATGTTCAACTCATAGCCCTAGAGGTCTGTAAGAATTTTGAAAGAAATCGGCCACTAGTTGGCGCTAACGAGTTTTACGGCTCTGTAATCACGTGGTGTTACACTTATTGTCACAAAATGCATATCATTTGATAGATCTGCTCATGCTGAACAACATTGCCTCAAGAACCATTGCTGTCAATCAAATCGTTCATTAATTATTTGCGAATATGTTAAAAACCTACTTTTGCGAACTAGTCCCTGGTTTTTCGCCCGATCGGAACCAGACCAGTCTAGGACAATTCTCTGGACTCTCCTGATCAATAATTATCGAAAAAAAGTTGAACTTTTGAATTTTTCGTATGGCTATAATTGGGTCATAAAGAAAATGGGCGTGGCAAAATGCACTCAAAAGCCTATAAATCCTAAACGAAAACTCAGAACTTCACAAAAATTGGTGAGCATATGTGCCATAACATTGTAAACAAGCGTGCAAAATTTCATGGAGATCGGACAATAGCTGGCGCTATAACTGTCAAAAAGCTTTGAAAACCATATATTTCCTATGGTAAATTGCCTGTTTTGGCTGTAAATGGTCTTTTCCATCTATTATTTCAGTGGTTAAAAGCTTTCCAAATAAAACTTAATGTCTTAAATGCTTATGTGCTTAAAGGCCTTAAATGCTTGAACCCCGATAAATGCTGCTTGCAGCTTTAATTATTAGGGGTTCAAGCACGAAGTGCTGAAACCCTATTGTAATTGTACTGATTTTTATTATTAGGGGTTCAAGCACGAAGTGCTGAAACCCTATTGTAATTGTACTGATTTTTAGGGGTTCAAGCACGAAGTGCTGAAACCCTATTGTAATTGTAAGGATTTTTATTATTATTATTATTATTCTTCTCCGCTAAAACGCATCGTGCAGCCCAAACCGTAAGAGCTGGAACTTTGAAACTTTGACAGATGGTAGTACAAAAATCGAGGAAAGGTTCAGAGATTATGACCCCGATTGGCCCATAGGTGGCGCTATAACAACCAAAAGCGCGAAACTGCTCATAACTCCTAGACCGTATGTCGTAGACTCAAGTGTCTTATATCATTGGAAAGCTGGACGCCTGACGAACAAAACGTATATCTCCGATTTCATTTCCGCCATGATAGATTTTCCGCCATTTTGAATTTTGTCAAAAATCTATTTTTGCGAACTAGTCCCTGGTTTTTTGCCCGATTGGAACCAAACTAATGCAGAAATGTTCTCTGGAGACTGAATATCAATAATTATCGAAAAAAAGTGGAAATTTCGATTCACGGTCACTAAGGGGCGCCAAAACGTACGTTGTGGGAGGGGCCTATTTTACTAAAATGGCTGTAACTCCCGATGTAAATGAGGTATCTTCACCAAACTTGGTACACATGTGTATGAGCTTACTCTGGGGTCACAGTAAAAAAATCGCGACGATTGGCCTCATGGTGGCGCTATAAAATGAAAAAAACATAAAACAGGCTATAACCACCTGACCGTTAGTCCGATTGACTTGAAAATTGGTATGCAGTGTCTTGGTCCAAGGTGCCATGTATGTGTATGAGGACATTTGCGTATCTCAAAAAACATGGCCGCCATTGGCCAATGAAATTTTAACACCTATTAGACAAGGTTAACGGAGGCCGATCGGAACGAAACTCAATGGGCATGTTCGGCTCATGGCCCTAAAGGTCTGTAAGAATTTTGAAAGAAATTGGCCACTAGTTGGCGCTAACGAGTTTTACGGCTCTGTAATCACGTGGTGTTACAAATATCCACACAATATGCATATCATTTGATAGATCTCCTCATCCTGAACAACTTTGCCTCAAGAACCATTGCTGTCAATCAAACTGTTCATTAATTATTCATTAATATGTTAAAAAACTACTTTTGCGAACTAGTCCTAGGTTTTTTGCCCGATCGGAACCAGACCAGTCTAGGACAATTCTCTGGACTCTCTAGATCAATAATTATCAAAAAAAAGTTGAACTTTTGCATTTGGATGGCTGTAATAGGGTCATTTATAAAATGGGCGTGGCAAAATACACTAAAAACCCTATAAATCCTAAATAAAAACTCAGAACTTCACAAAAATTGGTCAGCATATGTGACATAACATCATTAACAAGCATGAAAAATTCTATGGAGATCGGACGATAGGTGGCGCTATAACTGTTAAAAAGCTTTAAAATCATATATTTCCTATGGTAAACTGCCTGTATTGGCTGTAAATGGTCTTTTCCATCTCTGATCATATAATTTTCATATCATAATGTTCAAAACTAGTGCAATACAATTCTCTGGACTCACTAGATCAATAATTGTCAGAAAAAGTTGAACTACTTCATTTGGATAGCTATAATAGGTTCACTTCAAAATCTGGCCTTTACCAAGTGTCCCCGAAAGCCTATATCTCTTTAATCAATGCTCAGACCTTCTTAAAAACAAGTCAGAACGTGTGAAATATTACCCTGAACTAGCATGAAAATTTTCAGACAGATCGGACAAAATTTGCCTCTATAACAGTTAAAAAGGTGAAAATGATATGAATTAATGGCATGTTAAGCCAATAAGTGGTATTTTACTGCCCCCTGCTGTTTAAAATAGTCATTTTCTCATATTGGTATTGGTATCAGCCATGGTAAATCATGATAAATGATGTGTGTGTGTGTGTGTGTGTGTGTGTGTGTGTGTGTGTGTGTGTGTGTGTGTGTGTGTGTGTGTGTGTGTGTGTGTGTGGTACAAATATAACAAAGGTTTTATTTTCCAACATGAAAACAAACATAACAGAGTGCTAGTGCACAAACAATAACCGACAATGATAATGGATGAGAGGGGAACTTAAATACACAGATCAAGACAAGGACAACAGGTGACGGTTATGATGATGAGGAGCAGGTGATGATGAGGAGGGTGATGAGGAGCAGGTGCAGGTGATGACGACAGATGGTGAATGTGATGAAGACAGAAGGTGAATGTGATGAAGGTGAATGTGACACTAATATCACTGAAACATTGTGTGTGTGTGTGTGTGTGTGTGTGTGTGTGTGTGTGTGTGTGTGTGTGTGTGTGTGTGTAGCATTCGTGTGTGTAGCATATGTAGCAAGTATGCATTATTGAGTTAACATGGAAACACTGGTTTGCTTTAGTGCAGAAAACTGGTCAAAATCATGAGGTTTAAAGTGAAAGTGAGCCAATAAGTGGTCTTCTACTGCCCTCTGCTGGCCATTCTACTTATTAATTAAATTTTTCCACATGTGCTTGCATTTATACTTGAATACACACTAAAAATCACTTATATAGCAATAACTATTATAACACAATCATATTTTGTCAGTGTTAATCACTTTATTTGCACTGACACTTCAAATAATTGCTAGTAATGTGGTAAATCATGGTAAATCATGGTTAACTATGCTGTGTGTGTGTGTGTGTGTGTGTGTGTGTGTGTGTGTGTGTGTGTGTGTGTGTGTGTGTGTGTGTAAGCATGCATTGAGTTAACATGGATAAACTGGTTTGCTTTAGTGCAGAAAACTGGTTTAAAGTGAAAGTGAGCCAATAAGTGGTCTTCTACTGCCCTCTGCTGGCCATTCTACTTATTAATGAAATATTTCAACATGTGCTTGCATTCATACTTGAATACACACTAAAAAAATCACTTATATAGCAATAACTATTATAACACAATCATATTTTGTCAGTGTTAATCACTTTATTTGCACTGACACTTCAAATAATTGCTAGTAATGTGATAAATCAGGCTAGAAACATGGTAAATCAAAGTAAATAATACTAGATTGTCGTTTATCTCCTGGTAAATAATACTAGAACGTGGTATATCATGGTAAATCATGGTTAACTATGCTGTGTGTGTATGTGTGTGTGTGTGTGTGTGTGTGTGTGTGTGTGTGTGTGTGTGTGTGTGTGTGTGTGTGTGTGTGTGTGTGTGTGTGTGTGTGTAAGCATGCATTGAGTTAACATGGAAAAACTGGTTTGCTTTAGTGCAGAAAACTGGTTTAAAGTGAAAGTGAGCCAATAAGTGGTCTTCTAGTGCCCTCTGCTGGCCATTCTACTTAATAATGAAATATTTTACAAGTGCTTTTGCATTCATACTTGGACACACACTAAAAATCACGTATATAACTAACTATTATAACACAATAATATTTTGTCAGTGTTCATCACCTCATTTGCACTGACACTTCACATAATTGCTAGTAATGTGGTTAATCATGCTAGAAACATTGTAAATCATAGTAAATAATACTGAAATGAGGTGTATCAAGGTAAATCATGCTAGAATCCTAATAAATCATTCTGGAACATGGTATATGATAGTAAATCATGCTAGAATCATATTAAATAATTCTAGAATGTGGCAAATCGTTGTGGGAGGAGCCTATTTTACTCAAATGGCTATAACTCAAGAAGTAAATGAGATATCTTCACCAAACTCAGTACACATGTGTATGGGTTCAATTTGAGGTCACAGTAAACAATTTTATGGAGATCGGACCATAGGTGGCGCTATAACTGTTAAAAAGCTTTAAAACCATATATATCCCATGGCAAATTGCCTGTATTGGCTGTAAATGGTCTTTTCCATCTATTATGTCAGTGGTTACATGCTTGCTAAATAAATCTTAATAACTTTTGATGCTTTTGTGCTTAAATGCCTTAAAGGCCTTAACTGCTTGAACCCCGATAAATGCTGCTTGCAGCTTTAATTATTATTATTATTTTCCCCTAAAACGCATCGTGCAGACCAAACCGTAAGAGCTGGAACCTTGAAAGTTGGCCAAATGGTAGTCCTCAATTTGGGGAGAACGTATCAAAGTATGACCTCGATTGGCCCATAGGTGGCGCTATAGCGACCAAAAGCGCGAAACTGCTCATAACTCCTAGACCGTATGTCGTAGACTCAAGTGTCTTATATCATTGGAAAGCTGGACGCCTGACGAACAAAACGTATATCTCCGATTTCATTTCCGCCATGATAGATTTTCCGCCATTTTGAATTTTGTCAAAAACCTACTTTTGCGAACTAGTCCCTGGTTTTTCGCCCGATCGGAACCAAACCAGTGCAGAAATGTTCTCTAGAAACTGACGATCAATAATTATTGAAAAAAAGTCGAAATTTCGATTCACGGTCGCTAAGGGGCGCCAAAACGTATGTTATGGGAGGGGCCTATTTTACTAAAATGGCTATAACTCCAGAAGTAAATGAGGTATCTTCACCAAACTCGGTACACATATGTATGAGCTCAATATGAGGTAACAGTAAAAAAATCGCGGCGATTGGCCACATGGTGGCGCTATAATATATAAAAAACATAAAACAGGCTTTAACCACCTGACCGTTAGTCCGATTGACTTGAAAATTGGTATGCAGTGTCTTGGTCCAAGGTGTCATGTATGTGTATGAGGACATTGGCGTATCTAAAAAAACATGGTCGCCATCGGCCAATGAAGTTTGAGCACCTATTAGACAAGGTTAACGGAGGCCGATCGGAACGAAACTCGGTGGGCATGTTCTACTCATGGCCCTAGAGGTCTGTAAGAATTTTAAAAGAAATCGGCCACTAGTTGGCGCTAACGAGTTTTATGGCTCTGTAATCACGTGGTGTTACACTTATTGTCACAAAATGCATACCATTTGATAGATCTCCTCTGGTTGAACAACTTTGCCTCAAGAACCATTGCTGTCAATCAAACCATTCATTAAATATTCGTAATTATGTTAAAAACTTACTTTTGCGAACTAGTCCCTGGTTTTTCGCCCGATCGGAACCAAACCAGTCTAGGACAATTCTATGGACTCTCTAGGTCAATAATTATCAAAAAAAAGTTGAACTTTTGCATTTTTCGCATGGCTATAACAGGGTCATTTAGAAAACGGGCGTGGTAAAATGCACTCAAAAGCCTATAAATCCTAAACGAAAACTCAGAACTTCACAAAAATTGATGAGCATATGTGTCATAACCTGCTAAAGAAGCATGGAAAATTTTATGAAGATCGGACCATAGTTGGCGCTATAACTGTTAAAACGCTTTAAAACCATATATTTCCTATGGTAAATTGCCTGTATTTGCTGTAAATGGTGTCTTCTATCATCATATAATGTTCATATCATAATGTTCAAAACCAGTGCAGCACAATTCTCTGAACTCTCTAGATCAATAATTATCAGAAAAAAAGTTTAACTTCTTCAAAAGGTGATTTTATATGAATATAATGACATATTAAGCCAATAAGTGGTATTTTACTGCCCCCTGCTGTCATTTCATCATACTACTCCCTAATATTGTTATAAAATTCATATTTAGACTTTATAAAATCATTATTTTAACATTTACAATCACATTTTGTCAAAACTCATCTATTGAGTATTACTATTGACAATTGTGTTACACTGAGATATGGAAATGGACGAAAGTAAATGAATGAAATGAAACGAAAGTATAACGGCATTTAAGCCACGCCCCCGAATACAAATTCATTCATAACTCGAAAACGGAAAGTCGTTGCGCGCTCAAATTTTGATGGTGAGGACCTCTCGGGGCTCTTGATCGAAACGTGTCGTCGCGGGCCTCGGGAGCGCGCCCCCCGCGCATCGCCAGCCCGCGGGACCCCCGATTTTGAACGGCCATTACTCCCGACCCAGACCACCCCGAACATTGTGTGAGAGCTCGTTGGAAGGGGCCCGTCCTTGGCTAGCTTCGATTCAAATGTGGTGTTATTTGCCCTGGGCATTCCAGAGATAATAGCCCGAACAGATATGCCTTATAACAGTCATAACTCCCAGCCCCAATCGCCCAAAAACACCTTGATGGTCTCATTCAACAGGGCTCCTCAAGCACTATCTATGCTCTGAGTTTCAGAATTTTTCGCCTTTTGGTTCCTGAGATATAAGTAAAAAAACAAATTCCCATTCATTCATTCAAACACTTCAACTGTAAAATGTAAACTATAATACCACTGTTGTCCACTAGAGGGAGCAGCAGGATTATGCATGATCTTTTAATTCGCTTTCAGTATTGGGAAATAAACAAATGCTTTAAGAAGCAATCTTTTTTATTATGATGTTTTTTTTTTTATTATGATATTTGTATATATTTTATTTTTTTATTATGATTATGAACGGTTTGATTGACATTAGTGATTCTTGAGGCAAAGTTGTTCAAGATGAGGAGATGAAGATATTTTCACAATATCACATCCTAAAAACATTGAAAACATATTTGTCTTTGTGTGTGTGTGTGTGTGGATGTGTTTGTGTTTGTGTGTGTGTCTGTGTGTGTAAGCATGCTTAATGGAAAGAACATGGAGAAACTGCTTTGTTTTACTGGTGGATAAAAAAGTCTTTCAAATGAAAGTGAGTCAATTAGTGGTCTTCTACTGCCCTCTGCAGGACATTCTACTTAATAAAATATTTTCATCTGTGCTTTTGCATTAGTTTTTGGACTATATAAAATTACTTGCATGAAAATCACCTATTATAACACAGTCATGTTTTGTCAAAGTTTATCACTTCATTTTTACTGAGCTCTCAGTTTGAACAATTCTGCCTCTCAGTAATTAATTTGAAATCTGAAAATGGTGTTATACAGAGGAGATTTGCAATTATCATTTTGTTACCTATCTTTTATTTTAAATATCTACATCTACAACAAAATGTGTGTGCATGTGTGTGTTCAAGCATGGTTAGTGTATTAAGTATTATTGTTTAAGTATTATTGTTTTCATTTACATTTTAACCACCAGAAGAAGAACACTCATTGGTTCATTCTGCTCACTAAAATATTATTTTTCATTTTTTTTTTCCATTTGAAATATTGTTTAAACTTAATAAAATCATTAAAATAACATTTCAAATCATATTTTGTCTGTTTATAAATCCCACAGACTCACATTGGCTGCAATACTAATGTTTTTGTAAAACACAGACCTGATAGTCTAATCTGTGTGTATTGTGCATATATTATTGATATTATTACTATTGCAAATCATGTTATTGTAACTCATATCTTAATAGAATATTATTTGTAATTTTAATTCTTTATTTCTTAATTGTTTTTTTATGATTACTACAGATATTATCACCAAAGATATCAACTACACCTTCACTTTTAGTATTGACACGCTGCACACACAGCACAATCACACACTCACTAATGCATTCAAATAAATGTAATCTTACTGTGCTACTTTATTTGTACATGATTAGAATGAACAGAAATCTAAGAATATTTTTCTTCTTTTGTTAAAGCCATTTCAGACTCCAAGTAAGCATTATATTACTAATCATCTATTTTAAAGGTGCCATACAATTGAAAACTGTATTTATCTTGGCATAGTTGAATGATAAGAGTTCTGGACATGGAACTGACATACCGTGAGCCTCAAACACCATTGTTTCCTCCTTCATGTGTAAATCTCCTGTTTGCAAAAGACCGCTGAAAAATGAGTGAATCCCACCATAACACCGACTGTGACGTTGGAGTCAGGATCATTAATATTTATACCCCCCAAATTAGCATTTTCCAGTCCATGTTCTAGGCCAGGCAGTGTTAATGTGGACCTGCACAGCCGAATCATCAGAAGATCTGCAGGTATTGTGAAGAAGCAAGCAAGGACAATAGTGAAAATGGCAGATCATGGATATAAATGTTATGTCTGAGGCTGTGCTGCGGATTTGAGAACTTTTCATTCCCTTCCCACAAAAGAGAACTGTCAACAGGCATGGTTGATGTTTACAACAGGATACCTCACCATTTTAATTCAAAGCTGTTAGTTTACTCTTAACGGAGGCCGATCAGAACGAAACTCGGCGAAACTCACTCATTTTTCAGCGGTCTTTTGCAAAGGTGTCATGTATGTCTATGAGGACATTGGCGTATCTCAAAAAACATGGCCGCCATCGGCCAATGAAGTTTGAGCACCTATTAGACAAGGTTAACGGAGGCCTATCGGAACGAAACTCGGTGGGCATGTTCGACTCATGGCCCTAGAGGTCTGTAAGAATTTTAAAAGAAATCGGCCACTAGTTGGCGCTAACGAGTTTTATGGCTCTGTAATCACGTGGTGTTACACTTATTGTCACAAAATGCATACCATTTGATAGATCTCCTCTTGTTGAACAACTTTGCCTCAAGAACCATTGCTGTCAATCAAACCGTTCATTAAATATTCGTAATTATGTTAAAAACCTACTTTTGCGAACTAGTCCTAGGTTTTTCGCCCGATCAGAACCAAACGAGTCTAGGACAATTCTATGGACTCTCAAGATCAATAATTATCAAAAAAAAGTTGAACTTTTGCATTTTTCGCATGGGTATATTGGGTCATAAAGAAAATGGGCGTGGCAAAATGCACTCAAAAGCCTATAAATCCTAAACGAAAACTCAGAACTTCACGAAAATTGGTGAGCTTATGTGCCATAACATCATTAACAAGCATGCAAAATTTCATGGAGATCGGACTATAGGTGGCGCTATAACTGTTAAAAAGCTTTAAAAAACACATATTTCCTATGGTAAATTGCCTGTATTGGCTGTAAATGGACTTTTCCATCTATTATTTCAGTGGTTAAAAGCTTTCTAAATAAATCTTAATGTCTTAAATGCTTATGTGCTTAAAGGCCTTAAATGCTTGAACCCCGATAAATGCTGCTTGCAGCTTTAATTATTATTATTATTATTATTATTATTATTATTTTCCCCTAAAACGCATTGTGCAGACCAAACCGTAAGAGCTGGAACCTTGAAACTTGGCCAAATGGTAGTCCTCAATTTGGGGAGAACCTATAAAAGTATGACCCCGATTGGCCCATAGGTGGCGCTATAGCAACCAAAAGCGCAAAACTGCTCATAACTACTAGACCGTATGATGTAGACTCAAGTGTCTTATATCATTGGAAAGCTGGACGCCTGACGAACAAAACGTATATCTCCGATTTCATTTCCGCCATGATAGATTTTCCGCCATTTTGAATTTTGTCAAAAACATACTTTTGCGAACTAGTCCTAGGTTTTTCGCCCGATCGGAACCAAACCAGTGCAGAAATGTTCTCTAGAGTCTGAATATCAAAAACTATCGAAAAAAAGTTGAAATTTCGATTCACGGACGCTAAGGGCCGCCAAAACGTACGTTGTGGGCGGGGCCTATTTTACTAAAATGGCTATAACTCCAGAAGTAAATGAGGTATCTTCACCAAACTTGGTACACATGTGTAAGAGGTCAATCTGAGGTCACAGTAAAAAAACCGCGGCGATTGACCACATGGTGGCGCTATAACATGAAAAAAACATAAAACAGGCTATAACCACCTGACCGTTAGTCCGATTGACTTGAAAATTGGTATGCAGTGTCTTGGTCCAAGGTGCCATGTATGTGTATGAGGACATTGGCGTATCTTAAAAAACATGGCCGCCATCGGCCAATGAAATTTGAGCACCTATTAGACAAGGTTAACGGAGGCCGATCGGAACGAAACTCGATGGGCATGTTCGACTCAAGGCCCTAGAGGTCTGTAAGAATTTTGAAAGAAATCGGCCACTAGTTGGTGCTAACGAGTTTTAAGGCTCTGTAATCACGTGGTGTTACAAATATCCACACAATATGCATATCATTTGATAGATCTCCTCATCCTGAACAACTTTGCCTCAAGAACCATTGCTGTCAATCAAACCGTTCATTAAATATTCGCAAACATGTTAAAAACCTACTTTTGCGAACTAGTCCTAGGTTTTTCGCCCGATCGGAACCAGACCAGTCTAGGACAATTCTCTGGACTCTCTAGATCAAAAACTATCAAAAAAAAGTTGAAATTTTGCATTTGGATGGCTCTAATAGGGTCATTTATAAAATGGGCGTGGCAAAATACATTAAAAATCCTATAAATCCTAAATGAAAACTCAGAACTTCACAAAAATCGGTGAGCATATGTGACATAACATCATTAACAAGCATTCCAAATTTTATGGAGATCGGACAATAGGTGGCGCTATAACTGTTAAAAAGCTTTAAAACCATATATTTCCTATGGTACATTGCCTGTATTGGCTGTAAATGGTCTTTTCCATCTATTATGTCAGTGGTTACATGCTAAATAAAACCTGATAACTTTTGATGCTTTTGTGCTTAAAACCCCTTAAAGGCCTTAATAGCTTGAACCCCGATAAATGCTGCTTGCAGCTTTAATTATTATTAGGGGTTCAAGCATGAAATGCTGAAACCCTATTGTAATTGTGCTGATTTTTATTAGGGGTTCAAGCATGAAATGCTGAAACCCTATTGTAATTGTAAGGATTCGTAAAACGCATCGTGCAGGACAAACCGTAAGGCCTAGAGACTTGAAACCTGGCCAGATGGTAGGCCTCAATTTGGGGACAACCTATCAGAGTATGACCCCGATTGGCCCATAGGTGGCGCTACAGCAACCAAAAGTTCAAAATCGCTCATAACTCTTAGACCGTTTGTCCCAGGATCAAGTGTCGTATATCGTTGGAATCCTTGGCTCGAGGCGGACAAAATGGCTATCTCCGATTTGGATGTAGGCAGGGAAAATTTTCTGCTATGTCGGATTTTGTCCAAAACCTACTTTTGCGAACTAGTCCCTGGTTTTTCGCCCGATCGGAACCAAACCAGTCTAGGACAATTCTCTGGACTCTCTAGATCAATAATTATCAAAAAAAAGTTGAACTTTGCCATTTGGGTGGCTGTAACAGGGTCATTTAGAAAAGGGGCGTGGCAAAATACACTAAAAAGCCTATAAATCCCAAATGAAAACTCAGAACTTCACCAAAATTGATGAGCATATGTGTCAGAACATGGTGAGGAAGCATGCAGAGTTTCATGGAGATCGGACCACAGGTGGCGCTATAACTGGCAAAAAGCCTTCATTCTTATTAGGGGTTCAAGCATGAAATGCTGAAACCCTATTGTAATTGTAAGGATTCGTAAAACGCATCGTGCAGGACAAACCGTAAGGCCTAGAGACTTGAAACCTGGCCAGATGGTAGGCCTCAATTTGGGGACAACCTATCAGAGTATGACCCCGATTGGCCCATAGGTGGCGCTACAGCAACCAAAAGTTCAAAATCGCTCATAACTCTTAGACCGTTTGTCCCAGGATCAAGTGTCGTATATCGTTGGAATCCTTGGCTCGAGGCGGACAAAATGGCTATCTCCGATTTGGATGTAGGCAGGGAAAATTTTCTGCTATGTCGGATTTTGTCCAAAACCTACTTTTGCGAACTAGTCCCTGGTTTTTCGCCCGATCGGAACCAAACCAGTCTAGGACAATTCTCTGGACTCTCTAGATCAATAATTATCAAAAAAAAGTTGAACTTTGCCATTTGGGTGGCTGTAACAGGGTCATTTAGAAAAGGGGCGTGGCAAAATACACTAAAAAGCCTATAAATCCCAAATGAAAACTCAGAACTTCACCAAAATTGATGAGCATATGTGTCAGAACATGGTGAGGAAGCATGCAGAGTTTCATGGAGATCGGACCACAGGTGGCGCTATAACTGGCAAAAAGCCTTCATTCTTATTAGGGGTTCAAGCATGAAATGCTGAAACCCTATTGTAATTGTAAGGATTTGTAAAACGCATCGTGCAGGACAAACCGTAAGGCCTAGAGACTTGAAACCTGGCCAGATGGTAGGCCTCAATTTGGGGACAACCTATCAGAGTATGACCCCGATTGGCCCATAGGTGGCGCTACAGCAACCAAAAGTTCAAAATCGCTCATAACTCTTAGACCGTTTGTCCCAGGATCAAGTGTCGTATATCGTTGGAATCCTTGGCTCGAGGCGGACAAAATGGCTATCTCCGATTTGGATGTAGGCAGGGAAAATTTTCTGCTATGTCGGATTTTGTCCAAAACCTACTTTTGCGAACTAGTCCCTGGTTTTTCGCCCGATCGGAACCAAACCAGTCTAGGACAATTCTCTGGACTCTCTAGATCAATAATTATCAAAAAAAAGTTGAACTTTGCCATTTGGGTGGCTGTAACAGGGTCATTTAGAAAAGGGGCGTGGCAAAATACACTAAAAAGCCTATAAATCCCAAATGAAAACTCAGAACTTCACCAAAATTGATGAGCATATGTGTCAGAACATGGTGAGGAAGCATGCAGAGTTTCATGGAGATCGGACCACAGGTGGCGCTATAACTGGCAAAAAGCCTTCATTCTTATTAGGGGTTCAAGCATGAAATGCTGAAACCCTATTGTAATTGTAAGGATTCGTAAAACGCATCGTGCAGGACAAACCGTAAGGCCTAGAGACTTGAAACCTGGCCAGATGGTAGGCCTCAATTTGGGGACAACCTATCAGAGTATGACCCCGATTGGCCCATAGGTGGCGCTACAGCAACCAAAAGTTCAAAATCGCTCATAACTCTTAGACCGTTTGTCCCAGGATCAAGTGTCGTATATCGTTGGAATCCTTGGCTCGAGGCGGACAAAATGGCTATCTCCGATTTGGATGTAGGCAGGGAAAATTTTCTGCTATGTCGGATTTTGTCCAAAACCTACTTTTGCGAACTAGTCCCTGGTTTTTCGCCCGATCGGAACCAAACTAGTCTAGGACAATTCTCTGGACTCTCTAGATCAATAATTATCAAAAAAAAGTTGAACTTTGCCATTTGGGTGGCTGTAACAGGGTCATTTAGAAAAGGGGCGTGGCAAAATACACTAAAAAGCCTATAAATCCCAAATGAAAACTCAGAACTTCACCAAAATTGATGAGCATATGTGTCAGAACATGGTGAGGAAGCATGCAGAGTTTCATGGAGATCGGACCACAGGTGGCGCTATAACTGGCAAAAAGCCTTCATTCTTATTAGGGGTTCAAGCATGAAATGCTGAAACCCTATTGTAATTGTAAGGATTCGTAAAACGCATCGTGCAGGACAAACCGTAAGGCCTAGAGACTTGAAACCTGGCCAGATGGTAGGCCTCAATTTGGGGACAACCTATCAGAGTATGACCCCGATTGGCCCATAGGTGGCGCTACAGCAACCAAAAGTTCAAAATCGCTCATAACTCTTAGACCGTTTGTCCCAGGATCAAGTGTCGTATATCGTTGGAATCCTTGGCTCGAGGCGGACAAAATGGCTATCTCCGATTTGGATGTAGGCAGGGAAAATTTTCTGCTATGTCGGATTTTGTCCAAAACCTACTTTTGCGAACTAGTCCCTGGTTTTTCGCCCGATCGGAACCAAACCAGTCTAGGACAATTCTCTGGACTCTCTAGATCAATAATTATCAAAAAAAAGTTGAACTTTGCCATTTGGGTGGCTGTAACAGGGTCATTTAGAAAAGGGGCGTGGCAAAATACACTAAAAAGCCTATAAATCCCAAATGAAAACTCAGAACTTCACCAAAATTGATGAGCATATGTGTCAGAACATGGTGAGGAAGCATGCAGAGTTTCATGGAGATCGGACCACAGGTGGCGCTATAACTGGCAAAAAGCCTTCATTCTTATTAGGGGTTCAAGCATGAAATGCTGAAACCCTATTGTAATTGTAAGGATTCGTAAAACGCATCGTGCAGGACAAACCGTAAGGCCTAGAGACTTGAAACCTGGCCAGATGGTAGGCCTCAATTTGGGGACAACCTATCAGAGTATGACCCCGATTGGCCCATAGGTGGCGCTACAGCAACCAAAAGTTCAAAATCGCTCATAACTCTTAGACCGTTTGTCCCAGGATCAAGTGTCGTATATCGTTGGAATCCTTGGCTCGAGGCGGACAAAATGGCTATCTCCGATTTGGATGTAGGCAGGGAAAATTTTCTGCTATGTCGGATTTTGTCCAAAACCTACTTTTGCGAACTAGTCCCTGGTTTTTCGCCCGATCGGAACCAAACCAGTCTAGGACAATTCTCTGGACTCTCTAGATCAATAATTATCAAAAAAAAGTTGAACTTTGCCATTTGGGTGGCTGTAACAGGGTCATTTAGAAAAGGGGCGTGGCAAAATACACTAAAAAGCCTATAAATCCCAAATGAAAACTCAGAACTTCACCAAAATTGATGAGCATATGTGTCAGAACATGGTGAGGAAGCATGCAGAGTTTCATGGAGATCGGACCACAGGTGGCGCTATAACTGGCAAAAAGCCTTCATTCTTATTAGGGGTTCAAGCATGAAATGCTGAAACCCTATTGTAATTGTAAGGATTCGTAAAACGCATCGTGCAGGACAAACCGTAAGGCCTAGAGACTTGAAACCTGGCCAGATGGTAGGCCTCAATTTGGGGACAACCTATCAGAGTATGACCCCGATTGGCCCATAGGTGGCGCTACAGCAACCAAAAGTTCAAAATCGCTCATAACTCTTAGACCGTTTGTCCCAGGATCAAGTGTCGTATATCGTTGGAATCCTTGGCTCGAGGCGGACAAAATGGCTATCTCCGATTTGGATGTAGGCAGGGAAAATTTTCTGCTATGTCGGATTTTGTCCAAAACCTACTTTTGCGAACTAGTCCCTGGTTTTTCGCCCGATCGGAACCAAACTAGTCTAGGACAATTCTCTGGACTCTCTAGATCAATAATTATCAAAAAAAAGTTGAACTTTGCCATTTGGGTGGCTGTAACAGGGTCATTTAGAAAAGGGGCGTGGCAAAATACACTAAAAAGCCTATAAATCCCACAGAACTTCACCAAAATTGATGAGCATATGTGTCAGAACATGGTGAGGAAGCATGCAGAGTTTCATGGAGATCGGACCACAGGTGGCGCTATAACTGGCAAAAAGCCTTCATTCTTATTAGGGGTTCAAGCATGAAATGCTGAAACCCTATTGTAATTGTAAGGATTCGTAAAACGCATCGTGCAGGACAAACCGTAAGGCCTAGAGACTTGAAACCTGGCCAGATGGTAGGCCTCAATTTGGGGACAACCTATCAGAGTATGACCCCGATTGGCCCATAGGTGGCGCTACAGCAACCAAAAGTTCAAAATCGCTCATAACTCTTAGACCGTTTGTCCCAGGATCAAGTGTCGTATATCGTTGGAATCCTTGGCTCGAGGCGGACAAAATGGCTATCTCCGATTTGGATGTAGGCAGGGAAAATTTTCTGCTATGTCGGATTTTGTCCAAAACCTACTTTTGCGAACTAGTCCCTGGTTTTTCGCCCGATCGGAACCAAACCAGTCTAGGACAATTCTCTGGACTCTCTAGATCAATAATTATCAAAAAAAAGTTGAACTTTGCCATTTGGGTGGCTGTAACAGGGTCATTTAGAAAAGGGGCGTGGCAAAATACACTAAAAAGCCTATAAATCCCAAATGAAAACTCAGAACTTCACCAAAATTGATGAGCATATGTGTCAGAACATGGTGAGGAAGCATGCAGAGTTTCATGGAGATCGGACCACAGGTGGCGCTATAACTGGCAAAAAGCCTTCATTCTTATTAGGGGTTCAAGCATGAAATGCTGAAACCCTATTGTAATTGTAAGGATTCGTAAAACGCATCGTGCAGGACAAACCGTAAGGCCTAGAGACTTGAAACCTGGCCAGATGGTAGGCCTCAATTTGGGGACAACCTATCAGAGTATGACCCCGATTGGCCCATAGGTGGCGCTACAGCAACCAAAAGTTCAAAATCGCTCATAACTCTTAGACCGTTTGTCCCAGGATCAAGTGTCGTATATCGTTGGAATCCTTGGCTCGAGGCGGACAAAATGGCTATCTCCGATTTGGATGTAGGCAGGGAAAATTTTCTGCTATGTCGGATTTTGTCCAAAACCTACTTTTGCGAACTAGTCCCTGGTTTTTCGCCCGATCGGAACCAAACCAGTCTAGGACAATTCTCTGGACTCTCTAGATCAATAATTATCAAAAAAAAGTTGAACTTTGCCATTTGGGTGGCTGTAACAGGGTCATTTAGAAAAGGGGCGTGGCAAAATACACTAAAAAGCCTATAAATCCCAAATGAAAACTCAGAACTTCACCAAAATTGATGAGCATATGTGTCAGAACATGGTGAGGAAGCATGCAGAGTTTCATGGAGATCGGACCACAGGTGGCGCTATAACTGGCAAAAAGCCTTCATTCTTATTAGGGGTTCAAGCATGAAATGCTGAAACCCTATTGTAATTGTAAGGATTCGTAAAACGCATCGTGCAGGACAAACCGTAAGGCCTAGAGACTTGAAACCTGGCCAGATGGTAGGCCTCAATTTGGGGACAACCTATCAGAGTATGACCCCGATTGGCCCATAGGTGGCGCTACAGCAACCAAAAGTTCAAAATCGCTCATAACTCTTAGACCGTTTGTCCCAGGATCAAGTGTCGTATATCGTTGGAATCCTTGGCTCGAGGCGGACAAAATGGCTATCTCCGATTTGGATGTAGGCAGGGAAAATTTTCTGCTATGTCGGATTTTGTCCAAAACCTACTTTTGCGAACTAGTCCCTGGTTTTTCGCCCGATCGGAACCAAACTAGTCTAGGACAATTCTCTGGACTCTCTAGATCAATAATTATCAAAAAAAAGTTGAACTTTGCCATTTGGGTGGCTGTAACAGGGTCATTTAGAAAAGGGGCGTGGCAAAATACACTAAAAAGCCTATAAATCCCAAATGAAAACTCAGAACTTCACCAAAATTGATGAGCATATGTGTCAGAACATGGTGAGGAAGCATGCAGAGTTTCATGGAGATCGGACCACAGGTGGCGCTATAACTGGCAAAAAGCCTTCATTCTTATTAGGGGTTCAAGCATGAAATGCTGAAACCCTATTGTAATTGTAAGGATTCGTAAAACGCATCGTGCAGGACAAACCGTAAGGCCTAGAGACTTGAAACCTGGCCAGATGGTAGGCCTCAATTTGGGGACAACCTATCAGAGTATGACCCCGATTGGCCCATAGGTGGCGCTACAGCAACCAAAAGTTCAAAATCGCTCATAACTCTTAGACCGTTTGTCCCAGGATCAAGTGTCGTATATCGTTGGAATCCTTGGCTCGAGGCGGACAAAATGGCTATCTCCGATTTGGATGTAGGCAGGGAAAATTTTCTGCTATGTCGGATTTTGTCCAAAACCTACTTTTGCGAACTAGTCCCTGGTTTTTCGCCCGATCGGAACCAAACCAGTCTAGGACAATTCTCTGGACTCTCTAGATCAATAATTATCAAAAAAAAGTTGAACTTTGCCATTTGGGTGGCTGTAACAGGGTCATTTAGAAAAGGGGCGTGGCAAAATACACTAAAAAGCCTATAAATCCCAAATGAAAACTCAGAACTTCACCAAAATTGATGAGCATATGTGTCAGAACATGGTGAGGAAGCATGCAGAGTTTCATGGAGATCGGACCACAGGTGGCGCTATAACTGGCAAAAAGCCTTCATTCTTATTAGGGGTTCAAGCATGAAATGCTGAAACCCTATTGTAATTGTAAGGATTTGTAAAACGCATCGTGCAGGACAAACCGTAAGGCCTAGAGACTTGAAACCTGGCCAGATGGTAGGCCTCAATTTGGGGACAACCTATCAGAGTATGACCCCGATTGGCCCATAGGTGGCGCTACAGCAACCAAAAGTTCAAAATCGCTCATAACTCTTAGACCGTTTGTCCCAGGATCAAGTGTCGTATATCGTTGGAATCCTTGGCTCGAGGCGGACAAAATGGCTATCTCCGATTTGGATGTAGGCAGGGAAAATTTTCTGCTATGTCGGATTTTGTCCAAAACCTACTTTTGCGAACTAGTCCCTGGTTTTTCGCCCGATCGGAACCAAACCAGTCTAGGACAATTCTCTGGACTCTCTAGATCAATAATTATCAAAAAAAAGTTGAACTTTGCCATTTGGGTGGCTGTAACAGGGTCATTTAGAAAAGGGGCGTGGCAAAATACACTAAAAAGCCTATAAATCCCAAATGAAAACTCAGAACTTCACCAAAATTGATGAGCATATGTGTCAGAACATGGTGAGGAAGCATGCAGAGTTTCATGGAGATCGGACCACAGGTGGCGCTATAACTGGCAAAAAGCCTTCATTCTTATTAGGGGTTCAAGCATGAAATGCTGAAACCCTATTGTAATTGTAAGGATTTGTAAAACGCATCGTGCAGGACAAACCGTAAGGCCTAGAGACTTGAAACCTGGCCAGATGGTAGGCCTCAATTTGGGGACAACCTATCAGAGTATGACCCCGATTGGCCCATAGGTGGCGCTACAGCAACCAAAAGTTCAAAATCGCTCATAACTCTTAGACCGTTTGTCCCAGGATCAAGTGTCTTATATCGTTGGAATCCTTGGCTCGAGGCGGACAAAATGGCTATCTCCGATTTGCTCGCCCTTCAGGCGCCAATTTCGAGTAAATTGCATTTTTTTGAAAAAACTATTTTTGCAAACTTCTCCTAGGTTTTTTGCCCGATCGGAACCAAATCACTGCAAGAATATTCTCTGGAGTCTGACAATCAATAATCATCCAAAAAATTGTAAATTTCAATTAACGGACGATAAGGGGAACCAAAATCTTTGATGGTACCAGGGCCACTTTTACAAAACGGTTATAAATTGTGAACGGAAAGAGATTTTTTTGCTAAACTTGGGATACATCTTCCTGAGCTCAATCTGAGATTACATGAAAAAAATCGCAACAATTGGCCACTAGGTGGCACTATAAAACGGTTATAACTTGTGAACTGAAAGAGATATTTTCGCAAAACTTGGGACACATGTTCATGAGCTCATTCTGAGGTCACGTGAAAAAAAATCATGACAATTGGCCACTTGGTGGTGCTATAAAATGGTTATAACTTGTGAACGGAAAGAGATATTTTCGCTAAATTTGGGACACATGTTCATAAGCTCAATCTGAGTTGACATGAAAAAAATCGTGACAACTGGCCTCTTTGTGGTGCTATAACAGTGAAAAAAATCATGAAAATAGCTATAAGCGCACCCAACCGTTAGTCTACTGAAAATTGGCATGCAGTGTCTTTGTCCAGGGTGCCATGATAGTCTATGAGAACATTGGTGTATCTCAAAAAACTCAGTACATGTCACTGGCACAATGCCTTGAAGGAGCCTTAGAAGTTTCAAGCCCGTGTTTTTTTCACAGGAGGGACCTCCTAAGAATCCTTGCCGAGTCCAACAATACCAAACATGCCAGGTTTCGCCTTATAGTTTTTGTAAGTGTCATTTAGAGCTTTAAAAAATTGTGGTTATCTTCAAAGCCGTTAGTCTGATCGAGACAACAAAGTGCTGAAACCCTACTGTAATTGTAAGGATTCGTTTCAATTAACGGTCGATAAGGGGAACCAACATATTTGATGGCACTAGGGCCACTTTTACTAAAACGGTTGTAAATTGTGAACGGAAAGAGATTTTTTTGCTAAACTTGGGATACATCTTCCTGAGCTCAATCTGAGATCACTTGAAAAAAATCGCAAGAATTAGCCATTCGCCGAGCCCCGCCCCCCTTAGTTACTGTTGCTACGTCCGACAAACAAATGGTCAAACACGACCAGCACGACAGATTGTCATGACGGGAAGAGGTATACCCGTGCGTGTCAGTGACCTTTTTTGGAGCAATACCTCCGCGATATCTTCCAGATCGAGGCAAAAGGGGTTACAGTATGCAGTGGAGGGATATATTCAAAATATTAAAATACGCAATGAAGGAGACACGACTACTATCGAGGCTAATGCTTACCGGTCTCAATCGAAATCTGAGAAACCCCATGACAATCGCAAAAAAATCTCTAATACCCACGCAATCGACATAAACACACTTGCAGACGGCATCTTGGAAGTTTGTGATCAACCAACATCCGTAGGCATCGTAGACCTCTTCTTCTGTCTTGATTTTCTCCGATTTGTTGCAGACAATCGCAGTTATCTGAGCTGTTAGCTATATTTTGCTCATTTTTATTAGCAAATTTGATCTAATTTTTTTTGTTCCAGTTCAACCCTGCTAACGTTATGTGCTTTGTTCTTGGGGAAGGGAAAAACTAACGTTAGGGTTGCCAAATGTCCCGTATTTTGGGCATAATTTATTTGTTATAATTAATAATGCATAATTTATATCTCCCTTGTCCTGTTTTTTTTACTGCAAAGCTGATCACTGACTGATACAGTAGCAGTGCTGATCACGACACCTGTTATCATCCTATCAATAATAATAATATATAATATATTATGATATAATTTATCATTATTTAGGGACAAATCATTGTTTGATTTACCGCTCCGAGCGGGACTTTCAATGTCAGCATTTTGATTTTGGCAAATCAGTTTAGGCGAATGCAAACAACGTGATTATTGATTCCAACATCCACCCACGCAAGAAAACGTGCAACCTACCTGAGTGAATAATACGCTGATTTACTGCTCAATAAATATTTTTATCGATGTAGAAAACTGTGATGAATAGAAAGTTTCAGAGTTTTCTGAAATAGAAAGCTTTTCTAACGTTATAAATGTCTATACTGTCACTTTCTTAAAAAATCTTACTGACCCCAAATTACTTTTACCGGTTCTTTGTTGCAAGCTTTATGCCTGCGGTCGTGCGCTTGAGTACGGCTGTATTACGTAAACGCTCATTATCCTGTAGGCTATATAGCCTATTTAAGTAATTCAATTAATATAAAGGGGCGATTTTTCCACTAATGGCTTAAATGAATAACTATAGTCGACTAGAAAATTATGAAAATAGAAAAACTTGGGACACATGTTCATAAGCTCAATCTGAGTTGACATGAAAAAAATCGTGACAACTGGCCACTTGGTGGTGGTATAACAGAGAAAAAAATCATGAAAATAGCTATAAGTGCACCCAACTGTTAGTCTACTGAAAATTGGCACGCAGTGTCTTTGTCCAGGGTGCCATGATAGTCTATGAGAACATTGGTGTATCTAAAAAAACTCAGTATACATCATTGGCACAATGCCTTGAAGGAGCCTTAGAAGTTTCAAGCCAGTGTTTTTTCAAAAGAGTGACCTCTTAAGACTCCTGAATCCTTGCTAAAGTCCAACAATACCAAACATGCCAGGTTTCGCCTTATGGTTTTTGTAAGTGTAATTTAGAGCTTTAAAAAATTGTGTTTATCTTCATAGCCGTTAGTCCGATCGAGACAACAACAAAAAAACAAAGGAAATTTGAAAACATATGTAAATAGCTAAACAATAATGCCAAAATGTTAAAATGATGATAGGAACTGACAAAACAATGAATTAAATCCAATCAATTTCACCCATGGATCATTTTGATGCTCTCACATGTTTGAAACGAACAATGATGGATTGTGATGAAATTTGTTTTGAATTGGGACTGGCGAATCCCCGTCCATACTGTCAATGACCATTCGCAAAGACCCGCCCACTTTAGTTACTGTTGCTATGTCTGACAAGCGACGCCACTCTCACACCACACCAAGTTCTCACGCAGTGAAAAATACATTGCGGATAAGAGAGGAGACTGCACGCTGACAGACAAGTACTTTTGATATGAAACAAATGGCGCTTTTCCACTACACAGTACCAGCTCGGCTCGGCTCGGCTCGACTCGGCTTTGTTTGGTTTTCCACTGTGTAAAAGTTGTACCTGTACCTGCTTCCAGGTACTTTTTTTCGTACCACCTCCGGCGAGGTTCTAAGCGAGTTGAGGCGATACTAAAATGTGACGTGAAAACACGGCAGACTGCTGATTGGTCAGAGAGAATCTTCACTATTCACTGCGTCATCATTGCACGTGCCAGACGGAGTATCCTGAATAAAAAACAGCAAAAACAAAAACATCCAAAACCAGCATACACTCGATTTCCTCCATTGTCCTGTGTGTGTGGCAGCGGATGTATCTCGCGTAGAAGATTAAGTCACGGCAGTTTCCTGCGGCGTCGCTATGACAACCAGGTACTATTGTGGAGGTACTATCTGCAATGGAAAACGGAGCGAAAAGCGAGCCGAGTCGAGTTGAGTTGAGCTAGTACTGGTAATGGAAAAGCGTCACAAGTCTCACCTTTCAAACGTGGTCATTTTTTAGAGACATTTAAACAATAAATACCGTTTTGTGACTCTTTAATGTGTCTGACAAATCGCTGTAGACTCGAGGCTCAGATAAAGCTGCTCGTGAACCGATCATCTCTTCCTTCTAGTTAATTTATAGCATTAAAATAAACATGAATGAACATAAAAGGAATGTTGTTTTAAAGTGCTAAGACGTCAGCACACTTTGTTTTTCAAATTTAAATCCTCCAATGTTAATCTACTAACTCTCCTGACTGCTTTGTTGGACAAAATGGCGGATTATGATTAGTCAGATCGCCTGTCAATTAATCTCCCTGCGAAGGGTCAATTGAGAATGCCCGTGCACACAATCCTGATCTAATCGACAACTTTGCAGTTGCACATAGGAAAGCCCGGAAAATCCCGCTATAATGTAAGAGAGCATCTTTTTTATGTATTTGGACCTAGGCCTAACAATGTGTTATGGCGCGCTGTCACCAGTGTCACCAGTGTTTTTTTTTTTTTTTTTTTTTGGTGAGTGTAGGCTCCTCCTGATTTTGTTAGTCATCTCATCTCTTATATGCTGTGTATGATCATATCCTGCCCTATTCATGGTAGCCTACTCGCGGACATTGCATCATCAATATCATCAATTGCGTCATCAAGGGGCCCGCCTTGATAATCCTACTTAAGGGTCCGGTGTTGGCTCGTTACGCCACTGAATATAATTGTCTAAACTCCTTATCAAAATTACATATTTACAACAAAATTGACACATATATATATATAGGCACACTTTGAGTACTACTAATAAAAGTGGTGGAGATCTGGCAAGACTATAAGAAGACTCAGACGAAAAGGTGCTATAACTGTAAAAACGCTTTAAAACCATATATTTCCTATGGTAAACTGCCAGTATTGGCTGTAAATTGACTTTTTCATCTATGATGGCAGTTGTTAAATGCTTGCTAAATAAAACGTAATGTCTTTTGATGCTTGTGTGCTTAAAGGCGTTAACTGCTTGAACCCCGATAAATGCTGCTTGCAGCTTTAATTATTATTATTATTATTATTATTATTCCGCCCTAAAACGCATCGTGCAGCCCAAACCGTAAGAGCTGGAACCTTGAAACTTGGCCAAATGGTAGTCCTCAATTTGGGGAGAACCTATCAAAGTATGACCCAGATTGGCCCATAGGTGGCGCTACAATGACCACATTTACTAAATTGCTCATAACTCCTAGACAGTTTGTCCTAGAGTCTCAATTTTAGCATCACTGTGATCCCTGGATCCAGACGGACAAAATGGCTATCTCCAAATCCCGATCCGAGCAAAAAAAAAAATTTCTATGGGCAATTTAGTGAAAAACCTACTTTTGCAAACTAGTCCTAGGTTTTTGGCCCAATCGGAACCAGACCAGTCTAGCACAGTTCTCTGGAGTCTCTAGATCAATAATTATCGAAAAAAAGTTGAACTTTTGCATTGGCCTGGCTGTAACAGGGTCATTCAGGAAAGGGGTGGGACAAAAAAACACTCAAAAGCCTATACAACCTAAGGGAAAACCCCAAACTTCACAAAAATCGATGAGCAGATGTGTCAGAACATGGTGAAGAAGCATGCCAAGTTTCGTGAAGATCGGACAATAGGTGGCGCTATAACTGTCCAAAACGTCTCTTCTTATTAGGGGTTCAAGCATGAAATGCTGAAACCCTATTGTAATTGTGCTGATTTTTATTATTAGGGGTTCAAGCACGAAGTGCTGAAACCCTATTGTAATTGTACTGATTTTTATTATTATTATTTTTCTTCTGCCGTAAAACGCATCGTGCAGCCCAAACCGTAAGTGCTAGAGACTTGAAACTTTGCCAGATGGTAGTACAAAAATCGAGGAGAGGTTATCAAAATATGACCCCGATTGGCCCATAGGTGGCGCTACAGTGCAAAAAACAAAAAAAAATCATATTTTTGCTTAAATCTCATTAACCGTTTGTCACAGACTCAAGTGTCTTATATCATTGGAATCCTTGGGTCAAGCCGAACAAAAAAGGCCTCAAGGATTTCATTTCCGGTATGCAAATTTTCCGCCATTTTGAATTATGTCCAAAACCTACTTTTGCGAACTAGTCCCTGGTTTTGTGTCCGATCGGAACCAAACCAGTGCAGAAATGTTCTCTGGAGTCAGAATATCAATAATTATCGAAAAAAAGTTGAAATTTCGATTGACGGTCGCTAAGGGGCGCCAAAATGTTTGAAGAAGGCGGAGCCTATTTTACTAAAATGGCTATAACTCCAGAAGTAAATGAGGTATATTCACCAAACTCGGTACACCTGTGTAAGAGGTCAATCTGAGGTCATAGTAAAAAGATTGCGGCGATTGGCCACATGGTGGCGCTATAACATGAAAAAAACATAAATCAGGCTGTAACCACCTGACCGTTAGTCCGATTGACTTGAAAATTGGTATGCAGTGTCTTGGTCCAAGCTGTCATGTATATCTATGAGGACATTGGTGTATCTCAAAAAACATGGCCGCCATCGGCCAATGAAGTTTGAGCACCTATTAGACAAGGTTAACGGAGGCCGATCGGAACAAAACTCGGTGGGCATGTTCGACTCATGGCCCTAGAGGTCTGTAAGAATTTTGAAAGAAATCGGCCACTAGTTGGCGCTAACGAGTTTTATGGCTCTGTAATCACGTGGTGTTACACTTATCATCACAAAATGCATATCATTTGATAGACCTGCTCATGCTGAACAACTTTGCCTCTAGAACCATTGCTGTCAATCAAACAGTTTATTAATTATTCACAAATATGTTAAAAACCTACTTTTGCGAACTAGTCCCTGGTTTTTTGCCCGATCGGAACCAAACGAGTCTAGGACAATTCTCTGGACTCTTTAGATCAATAATTATCAAAAAAAGTTGAACTTTTGCATTTTTCGCATGGGTATAATTGGGTCATAAAGAAAATGGGGGTGGCAAAATGCAAACAAAAGCCTATAAATCCTAAACAAAAACTCAGAACATCACGAAAATTGGTGAGCATATGTGCCATAACATTCTAAATAATCATGCAAAATTGTATGTAGATCGGATGATAGTTGGCGCTATAACTGTTAAAAAGCAATGGTAAATTGCCTGTATTGGCTGTAAATGGACTTTTCAATCTATTATTTCAGTGGTTAAAAGCTTTCTAAATAAATCTTAATGTCTTGAATGCTTAAATGCCTTAAAGGCCTTAAATGCTTGAACCCCGATAAATGCTGCTTGCAGCTTTAATTATTATTATTATTATTATTATTCCGCCCTAAAACGCATCGTGCAGCCCAAACCGTAAGAGCTGGAACCTTGAAACTTGGCCAAATGGTAGTCCTCAATTTGGGGAGAACCTATCAAAGTATGACCCAGATTGGCCCATAGGTGGCGCTACAATGACCACATTTACTAAATTGCTCATAACTCCTAGACAGTTTGTCCTAGAGTCTCAATTTTAGCATCACTGTGATCCCTGGATCCAGACGGACAAAATGGCTATCTCCAAATCCCGATCCGAGCAAAAAAAAAATTTCTATGGGCAATTTAGTGAAAAACCTACTTTTGCAAACTAGTCCTAGGTTTTTGGCCCAATCGGAACCAGACCAGTCTAGCACAGTTCTCTGGAGTCTCTAGATCAATAATTATCGAAAAAAAGTTGAACTTTTGCATTGGCCTGGCTGTAACAGGGTCATTCAGGAAAGGGGTGGGACAAAAAAACACTCAAAAGCCTATACAACCTAAGGGAAAACCCCAAACTTCACAAAAATCGATGAGCAGATGTGTCAGAACATGGTGAAGAAGCATGCCAAGTTTCGTGAAGATCGGACAATAGGTGGCGCTATAACTGTCCAAAACGTCTCTTCTTATTAGGGGTTCAAGCATGAAATGCTGAAACCCTATTGTAATTGTGCTGATTTTTATTATTATTATTATTATTATTATTATTCCGCCCTAAAACGCATCGTGCAGCCCAAACCGTAAGAGCTGGAACCTTGAAACTTGGCCAAATGGTAGTCCTCAATTTGGGGAGAACCTATCAAAGTATGACCCAGATTGGCCCATAGGTGGCGCTACAATGACCACATTTACTAAATTGCTCATAACTCCTAGACAGTTTGTCCTAGAGTCTCAATTTTAGCATCACTGTGATCCCTGGATCCAGACGGACAAAATGGCTATCTCCAAATCCCGATCCGAGCAAAAAAAAAAATTTCTATGGGCAATTTAGTGAAAAACCTACTTTTGCAAACTAGTCCTAGGTTTTTGGCCCAATCGGAACCAGACCAGTCTAGCACAGTTCTCTGGAGTCTCTAGATCAATAATTATCGAAAAAAAGTTGAACTTTTGCATTGGCCTGGCTGTAACAGGGTCATTCAGGAAAGGGGTGGGACAAAAAAACACTCAAAAGCCTATACAACCTAAGGGAAAACCCCAAACTTCACAAAAATCGATGAGCAGATGTGTCAGAACATGGTGAAGAAGCATGCCAAGTTTCGTGAAGATCGGACAATAGGTGGCGCTATAACTGTCCAAAACGTCTCTTCTTATTAGGGGTTCAAGCATGAAATGCTGAAACCCTATTGTAATTGTGCTGATTTTTAGGGGTTCAAGCACGAAGTGCTGAAACCCTATTGTAATTGTAAGGATTTTTATTATTATTATTATTATTCTTCTCCGCTAAAACGCATCGTGCAGCCCAAACCGTAAGAGCTGGAACTTTGAAACTTTGACAGATGGTAGTACAAAAATCGAGGAAAGGTTCAGAGATTATGACCCCGATTGGCCCATAGGTGGCGCTATAACAACCAAAAGCGCGAAACTGCTCATAACTCCTAGACCGTATGTCGTAGACTCAAGTGTCTTATATCATTGGAAAGCTGGACGCCTGACGAACAAAACGTATATCTCCGATTTCATTTCCGCCATGATAGATTTTCCGCCATTTTGAATTTTGTCAAAAATCTATTTTTGCGAACTAGTCCCTGGTTTTTTGCCCGATTGGAACCAAACTAATGCAGAAATGTTCTCTGGAGACTGAATATCAATAATTATCGAAAAAAAGTGGAAATTTCGATTCACGGTCACTAAGGGGCGCCAAAACGTACGTTGTGGGAGGGGCCTATTTTACTAAAATGGCTGTAACTCCCGATGTAAATGAGGTATCTTCACCAAACTTGGTACACATGTGTATGAGCTTACTCTGGGGTCACAGTAAAAAAATCGCGACGATTGGCCTCATGGTGGCGCTATAAAATGAAAAAAACATAAAACAGGCTATAACCACCTGACCGTTAGTCCGATTGACTTGAAAATTGGTATGCAGTGTCTTGGTCCAAGGTGCCATGTATGTGTATGAGGACATTTGCGTATCTCAAAAAACATGGCCGCCATTGGCCAATGAAATTTTAACACCTATTAGACAAGGTTAACGGAGGCCGATCGGAACGAAACTCAATGGGCATGTTCGGCTCATGGCCCTAAAGGTCTGTAAGAATTTTGAAAGAAATTGGCCACTAGTTGGCGCTAACGAGTTTTACGGCTCTGTAATCACGTGGTGTTACAAATATCCACACAATATGCATATCATTTGATAGATCTCCTCATCCTGAACAACTTTGCCTCAAGAACCATTGCTGTCAATCAAACTGTTCATTAATTATTCATTAATATGTTAAAAAACTACTTTTGCGAACTAGTCCTAGGTTTTTTGCCCGATCGGAACCAGACCAGTCTAGGACAATTCTCTGGACTCTCTAGATCAATAATTATCAAAAAAAAGTTGAACTTTTGCATTTGGATGGCTGTAATAGGGTCATTTATAAAATGGGCGTGGCAAAATACACTAAAAACCCTATAAATCCTAAATAAAAACTCAGAACTTCACAAAAATTGGTCAGCATATGTGACATAACATCATTAACAAGCATGAAAAATTCTATGGAGATCGGACGATAGGTGGCGCTATAACTGTTAAAAAGCTTTAAAATCATATATTTCCTATGGTAAACTGCCTGTATTGGCTGTAAATGGTCTTTTCCATCTCTGATCATATAATTTTCATATCATAATGTTCAAAACTAGTGCAATACAATTCTCTGGACTCACTAGATCAATAATTGTCAGAAAAAGTTGAACTACTTCATTTGGATAGCTATAATAGGTTCACTTCAAAATCTGGCCTTTACCAAGTGTCCCCGAAAGCCTATATCTCTTTAATCAATGCTCAGACCTTCTTAAAAACAAGTCAGAACGTGTGAAATATTACCCTGAACTAGCATGAAAATTTTCAGACAGATCGGACAAAATTTGCCTCTATAACAGTTAAAAAGGTGAAAATGATATGAATTAATGGCATGTTAAGCCAATAAGTGGTATTTTACTGCCCCCTGCTGTTTAAAATAGTCATTTTCTCATATTGGTATTGGTATCAGCCATGGTAAATCATGATAAATGATGGTGTGTGTGTGTGTGTGTGTGTGTGTGTGTGTGTGTGTGTGTGTGTGTGTGTGTGTGTGTGTGTGTGTGTGTGGTACAAATATAACAAAGGTTTTATTTTCCAACATGAAAACAAACATAACAGAGTGCTAGTGCACAAACAATAACCGACAATGATAATGGATGAGAGGGGAACTTAAATACACAGATCAAGACAAGGACAACAGGTGACGGTTATGATGATGAGGAGCAGGTGATGATGAGGAGGGTGATGAGGAGCAGGTGCAGGTGATGACGACAGATGGTGAATGTGATGAAGACAGAAGGTGAATGTGATGAAGGTGAATGTGACACTAATATCACTGAAACATTTGTGTGTGTGTGTGTGTGTGTGTGTGTGTGTGTGTGTGTGTGTGTGTGTGTGTGTGTGTGTGTGTGTGTGTAGCATTCGTGTGTGTAGCATATGTAGCAAGTATGCATTATTGAGTTAACATGGAAACACTGGTTTGCTTTAGTGCAGAAAACTGGTCAAAATCATGAGGTTTAAAGTGAAAGTGAGCCAATAAGTGGTCTTCTACTGCCCTCTGCTGGCCATTCTACTTATTAATTAAATTTTTCCACATGTGCTTGCATTTATACTTGAATACACACTAAAAATCACTTATATAGCAATAACTATTATAACACAATCATATTTTGTCAGTGTTAATCACTTTATTTGCACTGACACTTCAAATAATTGCTAGTAATGTGGTAAATCATGGTAAATCATGGTTAACTATGCTGTGTGTGTGTGTGTGTGTGTGTGTGTGTGTGTGTGTGTGTGTGTGTGTGTGTGTGTGTGTGTGTGTAAGCATGCATTGAGTTAACATGGATAAACTGGTTTGCTTTAGTGCAGAAAACTGGTTTAAAGTGAAAGTGAGCCAATAAGTGGTCTTCTACTGCCCTCTGCTGGCCATTCTACTTATTAATGAAATATTTCAACATGTGCTTGCATTCATACTTGAATACACACTAAAAAAATCACTTATATAGCAATAACTATTATAACACAATCATATTTTGTCAGTGTTAATCACTTTATTTGCACTGACACTTCAAATAATTGCTAGTAATGTGATAAATCAGGCTAGAAACATGGTAAATCAAAGTAAATAATACTAGATTGTCGTTTATCTCCTGGTAAATAATACTAGAACGTGGTATATCATGGTAAATCATGGTTAACTATGCTGTGTGTGTATGTGTGTGTGTGTGTATGTGTGTGTGTGTGTGTGTGTGTGTGTGTGTGTGTGTGTGTGTAAGCATGCATTGAGTTAACATGGAAAAACTGGTTTGCTTTAGTGCAGAAAACTGGTTTAAAGTGAAAGTGAGCCAATAAGTGGTCTTCTAGTGCCCTCTGCTGGCCATTCTACTTAATAATGAAATATTTTACAAGTGCTTTTGCATTCATACTTGGACACACACTAAAAATCACGTATATAACTAACTATTATAACACAATAATATTTTGTCAGTGTTCATCACCTCATTTGCACTGACACTTCACATAATTGCTAGTAATGTGGTTAATCATGCTAGAAACATTGTAAATCATAGTAAATAATACTGAAATGAGGTGTATCAAGGTAAATCATGCTAGAATCCTAATAAATCATTCTGGAACATGGTATATGATAGTAAATCATGCTAGAATCATATTAAATAATTCTAGAATGTGGCAAATCGTTGTGGGAGGAGCCTATTTTACTCAAATGGCTATAACTCAAGAAGTAAATGAGATATCTTCACCAAACTCAGTACACATGTGTATGGGTTCAATTTGAGGTCACAGTAAACAATTTTATGGAGATCGGACCATAGGTGGCGCTATAACTGTTAAAAAGCTTTAAAACCATATATATCCCATGGCAAATTGCCTGTATTGGCTGTAAATGGTCTTTTCCATCTATTATGTCAGTGGTTACATGCTTGCTAAATAAATCTTAATAACTTTTGATGCTTTTGTGCTTAAATGCCTTAAAGGCCTTAACTGCTTGAACCCCGATAAATGCTGCTTGCAGCTTTAATTATTATTATTATTTTCCCCTAAAACGCATCGTGCAGACCAAACCGTAAGAGCTGGAACCTTGAAAGTTGGCCAAATGGTAGTCCTCAATTTGGGGAGAACGTATCAAAGTATGACCTCGATTGGCCCATAGGTGGCGCTATAGCGACCAAAAGCGCGAAACTGCTCATAACTCCTAGACCGTATGTCGTAGACTCAAGTGTCTTATATCATTGGAAAGCTGGACGCCTGACGAACAAAACGTATATCTCCGATTTCATTTCCGCCATGATAGATTTTCCGCCATTTTGAATTTTGTCAAAAACCTACTTTTGCGAACTAGTCCCTGGTTTTTCGCCCGATCGGAACCAAACCAGTGCAGAAATGTTCTCTAGAAACTGACGATCAATAATTATTGAAAAAAAGTCGAAATTTCGATTCACGGTCGCTAAGGGGCGCCAAAATGTATGTTATGGGAGGGGCCTATTTTACTAAAATGGCTATAACTCCAGAAGTAAATGAGGTATCTTCACCAAACTCGGTACACATATGTATGAGCTCAATATGAGGTAACAGTAAAAAAATCGCGGCGATTGGCCACATGGTGGCGCTATAATATATAAAAAACATAAAACAGGCTTTAACCACCTGACCGTTAGTCCGATTGACTTGAAAATTGGTATGCAGTGTCTTGGTCCAAGGTGTCATGTATGTGTATGAGGACATTGGCGTATCTAAAAAAACATGGTCGCCATCGGCCAATGAAGTTTGAGCACCTATTAGACAAGGTTAACGGAGGCCGATCGGAACGAAACTCGGTGGGCATGTTCTACTCATGGCCCTAGAGGTCTGTAAGAATTTTAAAAGAAATCGGCCACTAGTTGGCGCTAACGAGTTTTATGGCTCTGTAATCACGTGGTGTTACACTTATTGTCACAAAATGCATACCATTTGATAGATCTCCTCTGGTTGAACAACTTTGCCTCAAGAACCATTGCTGTCAATCAAACCATTCATTAAATATTCGTAATTATGTTAAAAACTTACTTTTGCGAACTAGTCCCTGGTTTTTCGCCCGATCGGAACCAAACCAGTCTAGGACAATTCTATGGACTCTCTAGGTCAATAATTATCAAAAAAAAGTTGAACTTTTGCATTTTTCGCATGGCTATAACAGGGTCATTTAGAAAACGGGCGTGGTAAAATGCACTCAAAAGCCTATAAATCCTAAACGAAAACTCAGAACTTCACAAAAATTGATGAGCATATGTGTCATAACCTGCTAAAGAAGCATGGAAAATTTTATGAAGATCGGACCATAGTTGGCGCTATAACTGTTAAAACGCTTTAAAACCATATATTTCCTATGGTAAATTGCCTGTATTTGCTGTAAATGGTGTCTTCTATCATCATATAATGTTCATATCATAATGTTCAAAACCAGTGCAGCACAATTCTCTGAACTCTCTAGATCAATAATTATCAGAAAAAAAGTTTAACTTCTTCAAAAGGTGATTTTATATGAATATAATGACATATTAAGCCAATAAGTGGTATTTTACTGCCCCCTGCTGTCATTTCATCATACTACTCCCTAATATTGTTATAAAATTCATATTTAGACTTTATAAAATCATTATTTTAACATTTACAATCACATTTTGTCAAAACTCATCTATTGAGTATTACTATTGACAATTGTGTTACACTGAGATATGGAAATGGACGAAAGTAAATGAATGAAATGAAACGAAAGTATAACGGCATTTAAGCCACGCCCCCGAATACAAATTCATTCATAACTCGAAAACGGAAAGTCGTTGCGCGCTCAAATTTTGATGGTGAGGACCTCTCGGGGCTCTTGATCGAAACGTGTCGTCGCGGGCCTCGGGAGCGCGCCCCCCGCGCATCGCCAGCCCGCGGGACCCCCGATTTTGAACGGCCATTACTCCCGACCCAGACCACCCCGAACATTGTGTGAGAGCTCGTTGGAAGGGGCCCGTCCTTGGCTAGCTTCGATTCAAATGTGGTGTTATTTGCCCTGGGCATTCCAGAGATAATAGCCCGAACAGATATGCCTTATAACAGTCATAACTCCCAGCCCCAATCGCCCAAAAACACCTTGATGGTCTCATTCAACAGGGCTCCTCAAGCACTATCTATGCTCTGAGTTTCAGAATTTTTCGCCTTTTGGTTCCTGAGATATAAGTAAAAAAACAAATTCCCATTCATTCATTCAAACACTTCAACTGTAAAATGTAAACTATAATACCACTGTTGTCCACTAGAGGGAGCAGCAGGATTATGCATGATCTTTTAATTCGCTTTCAGTATTGGGAAATAAACAAATGCTTTAAGAAGCAATCTTTTTTATTATGATGTTTTTTTTTTTATTATGATATTTGTATATATTTTATTTTTTTATTATGATTATGAACGGTTTGATTGACATTAGTGATTCTTGAGGCAAAGTTGTTCAAGATGAGGAGATGAAGATATTTTCACAATATCACATCCTAAAAACATTGAAAACATATTTGTCTTTGTGTGTGTGTGTGTGTGGATGTGTTTGTGTTTGTGTGTGTGTCTGTGTGTGTAAGCATGCTTAATGGAAAGAACATGGAGAAACTGCTTTGTTTTACTGGTGGATAAAAAAGTCTTTCAAATGAAAGTGAGTCAATTAGTGGTCTTCTACTGCCCTCTGCAGGACATTCTACTTAATAAAATATTTTCATCTGTGCTTTTGCATTAGTTTTTGGACTATATAAAATTACTTGCATGAAAATCACCTATTATAACACAGTCATGTTTTGTCAAAGTTTATCACTTCATTTTTACTGAGCTCTCAGTTTGAACAATTCTGCCTCTCAGTAATTAATTTGAAATCTGAAAATGGTGTTATACAGAGGAGATTTGCAATTATCATTTTGTTACCTATCTTTTATTTTAAATATCTACATCTACAACAAAATGTGTGTGCATGTGTGTGTTCAAGCATGGTTAGTGTATTAAGTATTATTGTTTAAGTATTATTGTTTTCATTTACATTTTAACCACCAGAAGAAGAACACTCATTGGTTCATTCTGCTCACTAAAATATTATTTTTCATTTTTTTTTTCCATTTGAAATATTGTTTAAACTTAATAAAATCATTAAAATAACATTTCAAATCATATTTTGTCTGTTTATAAATCCCACAGACTCACATTGGCTGCAATACTAATGTTTTTGTAAAACACAGACCTGATAGTCTAATCTGTGTGTATTGTGCATATATTATTGATATTATTACTATTGCAAATCATGTTATTGTAACTCATATCTTAATAGAATATTATTTGTAATTTTAATTCTTTATTTCTTAATTGTTTTTTTATGATTACTACAGATATTATCACCAAAGATATCAACTACACCTTCACTTTTAGTATTGACACGCTGCACACACAGCACAATCACACACTCACTAATGCATTCAAATAAATGTAATCTTACTGTGCTACTTTATTTGTACATGATTAGAATGAACAGAAATCTAAGAATATTTTTCTTCTTTTGTTAAAGCCATTTCAGACTCCAAGTAAGCATTATATTACTAATCATCTATTTTAAAGGTGCCATACAATTGAAAACTGTATTTATCTTGGCATAGTTGAATGATAAGAGTTCTGGACATGGAACTGACATACCGTGAGCCTCAAACACCATTGTTTCCTCCTTCATGTGTAAATCTCCTGTTTGCAAAAGACCGCTGAAAAATGAGTGAATCCCACCATAACACCGACTGTGACGTTGGAGTCAGGATCATTAATATTTATACCCCCCAAATTAGCATTTTCCAGTCCATGTTCTAGGCCAGGCAGTGTTAATGTGGACCTGCACAGCCGAATCATCAGAAGATCTGCAGGTATTGTGAAGAAGCAAGCAAGGACAATAGTGAAAATGGCAGATCATGGATATAAATGTTATGTCTGAGGCTGTGCTGCGGATTTGAGAACTTTTCATTCCCTTCCCACAAAAGAGAACTGTCAACAGGCATGGTTGATGTTTACAACAGGATACCTCACCATTTTAATTCAAAGCTGTTAGTTTACTCTTAACGGAGGCCGATCAGAACGAAACTCGGCGAAACTCACTCATTTTTCAGCGGTCTTTTGCAAAGGTGTCATGTATGTCTATGAGGACATTGGCGTATCTCAAAAAACATGGCCGCCATCGGCCAATGAAGTTTGAGCACCTATTAGACAAGGTTAACGGAGGCCTATCGGAACGAAACTCGGTGGGCATGTTCGACTCATGGCCCTAGAGGTCTGTAAGAATTTTAAAAGAAATCGGCCACTAGTTGGCGCTAACGAGTTTTATGGCTCTGTAATCACGTGGTGTTACACTTATTGTCACAAAATGCATACCATTTGATAGATCTCCTCTTGTTGAACAACTTTGCCTCAAGAACCATTGCTGTCAATCAAACCGTTCATTAAATATTCGTAATTATGTTAAAAACCTACTTTTGCGAACTAGTCCTAGGTTTTTCGCCCGATCAGAACCAAACGAGTCTAGGACAATTCTATGGACTCTCAAGATCAATAATTATCAAAAAAAAGTTGAACTTTTGCATTTTTCGCATGGGTATATTGGGTCATAAAGAAAATGGGCGTGGCAAAATGCACTCAAAAGCCTATAAATCCTAAACGAAAACTCAGAACTTCACGAAAATTGGTGAGCTTATGTGCCATAACATCATTAACAAGCATGCAAAATTTCATGGAGATCGGACTATAGGTGGCGCTATAACTGTTAAAAAGCTTTAAAAAACACATATTTCCTATGGTAAATTGCCTGTATTGGCTGTAAATGGACTTTTCCATCTATTATTTCAGTGGTTAAAAGCTTTCTAAATAAATCTTAATGTCTTAAATGCTTATGTGCTTAAAGGCCTTAAATGCTTGAACCCCGATAAATGCTGCTTGCAGCTTTAATTAGGGGTTCAAGCACGAAGTGCTGAAACCCTATTGTAATTGTACTGATTTTTATTATTATTATTTTTCTTCTGCCGTAAAACGCATCGTGCAGCCCAAACCGTAAGTGCTAGAGACTTGAAACTTTGCCAGATGGTAGTACAAAAATCGAGGAGAGGTTATCAAAATATGACCCCGATTGGCCCATAGGTGGCGCTACAGTGCAAAAAACAAAAAAAAATCATATTTTTGCTTAAATCTCATTAACCGTTTGTCACAGACTCAAGTGTCTTATATCATTGGAATCCTTGGGTCAAGCCGAACAAAAAAGGCCTCAAGGATTTCATTTCCGGTATGCAAATTTTCCGCCATTTTGAATTATGTCCAAAACCTACTTTTGCGAACTAGTCCCTGGTTTTGTGTCCGATCGGAACCAAACCAGTGCAGAAATGTTCTCTGGAGTCAGAATATCAATAATTATCGAAAAAAAGTTGAAATTTCGATTGACGGTCGCTAAGGGGCGCCAAAATGTTTGAAGAAGGCGGAGCCTATTTTACTAAAATGGCTATAACTCCAGAAGTAAATGAGGTATATTCACCAAACTCGGTACACCTGTGTAAGAGGTCAATCTGAGGTCATAGTAAAAAGATTGCGGCGATTGGCCACATGGTGGCGCTATAACATGAAAAAAACATAAATCAGGCTGTAACCACCTGACCGTTAGTCCGATTGACTTGAAAATTGGTATGCAGTGTCTTGGTCCAAGCTGTCATGTATATCTATGAGGACATTGGTGTATCTCAAAAAACATGGCCGCCATCGGCCAATGAAGTTTGAGCACCTATTAGACAAGGTTAACGGAGGCCGATCGGAACAAAACTCGGTGGGCATGTTCGACTCATGGCCCTAGAGGTCTGTAAGAATTTTGAAAGAAATCGGCCACTAGTTGGCGCTAACGAGTTTTATGGCTCTGTAATCACGTGGTGTTACACTTATCATCACAAAATGCATATCATTTGATAGACCTGCTCATGCTGAACAACTTTGCCTCTAGAACCATTGCTGTCAATCAAACAGTTTATTAATTATTCACAAATATGTTAAAAACCTACTTTTGCGAACTAGTCCCTGGTTTTTTGCCCGATCGGAACCAAACGAGTCTAGGACAATTCTCTGGACTCTTTAGATCAATAATTATCAAAAAAAGTTGAACTTTTGCATTTTTCGCATGGGTATAATTGGGTCATAAAGAAAATGGGCGTGGCAAAATGCAAACAAAAGCCTATAAATCCTAAACAAAAACTCAGAACATCACGAAAATTGGTGAGCATATGTGCCATAACATTCTAAATAATCATGCAAAATTGTATGTAGATCGGATGATAGTTGGCGCTATAACTGTTAAAAAGCAATGGTAAATTGCCTGTATTGGCTGTAAATGGACTTTTCAATCTATTATTTCAGTGGTTAAAAGCTTTCTAAATAAATCTTAATGTCTTGAATGCTTAAATGCCTTAAAGGCCTTAAATGCTTGAACCCCGATAAATGCTGCTTGCAGCTTTAATTATTATTATTATTATTATTATTATTATTCCGCCCTAAAACGCATCGTGCAGCCCAAACCGTAAGAGCTGGAACCTTGAAACTTGGCCAAATGGTAGTCCTCAATTTGGGGAGAACCTATCAAAGTATGACCCAGATTGGCCCATAGGTGGCGCTACAATGACCACATTTACTAAATTGCTCATAACTCCTAGACAGTTTGTCCTAGAGTCTCAATTTTAGCATCACTGTGATCCCTGGATCCAGACGGACAAAATGGCTATCTCCAAATCCCGATCCGAGCAAAAAAAAAAATTTCTATGGGCAATTTAGTGAAAAACCTACTTTTGCAAACTAGTCCTAGGTTTTTGGCCCAATCGGAACCAGACCAGTCTAGCACAGTTCTCTGGAGTCTCTAGATCAATAATTATCGAAAAAAAGTTGAACTTTTGCATTGGCCTGGCTGTAACAGGGTCATTCAGGAAAGGGGTGGGACAAAAAAACACTCAAAAGCCTATACAACCTAAGGGAAAACCCCAAACTTCACAAAAATCGATGAGCAGATGTGTCAGAACATGGTGAAGAAGCATGCCAAGTTTCGTGAAGATCGGACAATAGGTGGCGCTATAACTGTCCAAAACGTCTCTTCTTATTAGGGGTTCAAGCATGAAATGCTGAAACCCTATTGTAATTGTGCTGATTTTTATTATTATTATTATTATTATTCAAGCATGAAATGCTGAAACCCTATTGTAATTGTAAGGATTTGTAAAACGCATCGTGCAGGACAAACCGTAAGGCCTAGAGACTTGAAACCTGGCCAGATGGTAGGCCTCAATTTGGGGACAACCTATCAGAGTATGACCCCGATTGGCCCATAGGTGGCGCTACAGCAACCAAAAGTTCAAAATCGCTCATAACTCTTAGACCGTTTGTCCCAGGATCAAGTGTCTTATATCGTTGGAATCCTTGGCTCGAGGCGGACAAAATGGCTATCTCCGATTTGGATGTAGGCAGGGAAAATTTTCTGCTATGTCGGATTTTGTCCAAAACCTACTTTTGCGAACTAGTCCCTGGTTTTTTGCCCGATCGGAACCAAACCAGTCTAGGACAATTCTCTGGACTCTCTAGATCAATAATTATCAAAAAAAAGTTGAACTTTGCCATTTGGGTGGCTGTAACAGGGTCATTTAGAAAAGGGGCGTGGCAAAATACACTCAAAAGCCTATAAATCCCAAAGGAAAACTCAGAACTTCACAAAAATTGATGAGCATATGTGTCAGAACATGGTGAGGAAGCATGCAGAGTTTCATGGAGATCGGACCATAGGTGGCGCTATAACTGGCAAAAAGCCTTCATTCTTATTAGGGGTTCAAGCATGAAATGCTGAAACCCTATTGTAATTGTAAGGATTTGTAAAACGCATCGTGCAGGACAAACCGTAAGGCCTAGAGACTTGAAACCTGGCCAGATGGTAGGCCTCAATTTGGGGACAACCTATCAGAGTATGACCCCGATTGGCCCATAGGTGGCGCTACAGCAACCAAAAGTTCAAAATCGCTCATAACTCTTAGACCGTTTGTCCCAGGATCAAGTGTCTTATATCGTTGGAATCCTTGGCTCGAGGCGGACAAAATGGCTATCTCCGATTTGGATGTAGGCAGGGAAAATTTTCTGCTATGTCGGATTTTGTCCAAAACCTACTTTTGCGAACTAGTCCCTGGTTTTTTGCCCGATCGGAACCAAACCAGTCTAGGACAATTCTCTGGACTCTCTAGATCAATAATTATCAAAAAAAAGTTGAACTTTGCCATTTGGGTGGCTGTAACAGGGTCATTTAGAAAAGGGGCGTGGCAAAATACACTCAAAAGCCTATAAATCCCAAAGGAAAACTCAGAACTTCACAAAAATTGATGAGCATATGTGTCAGAACATGGTGAGGAAGCATGCAGAGTTTCATGGAGATCGGACCATAGGTGGCGCTATAACTGGCAAAAAGCCTTCATTCTTATTAGGGGTTCAAGCATGAAATGCTGAAACCCTATTGTAATTGTAAGGATTTGTAAAACGCATCGTGCAGGACAAACCGTAAGGCCTAGAGACTTGAAACCTGGCCAGATGGTAGGCCTCAATTTGGGGACAACCTATCAGAGTATGACCCCGATTGGCCCATAGGTGGCGCTACAGCAACCAAAAGTTCAAAATCGCTCATAACTCTTAGACCGTTTGTCCCAGGATCAAGTGTCTTATATCGTTGGAATCCTTGGCTCGAGGCGGACAAAATGGCTATCTCCGATTTGGATGTAGGCAGGGAAAATTTTCTGCTATGTCGGATTTTGTCCAAAACCTACTTTTGCGAACTAGTCCCTGGTTTTTTGCCCGATCGGAACCAAACCAGTCTAGGACAATTCTCTGGACTCTCTAGATCAATAATTATCAAAAAAAAGTTGAACTTTGCCATTTGGGTGGCTGTAACAGGGTCATTTAGAAAAGGGGCGTGGCAAAATACACTCAAAAGCCTATAAATCCCAAAGGAAAACTCAGAACTTCACAAAAATTGATGAGCATATGTGTCAGAACATGGTGAGGAAGCATGCAGAGTTTCATGGAGATCGGACCATAGGTGGCGCTATAACTGGCAAAAAGCCTTCATTCTTATTAGGGGTTCAAGCATGAAATGCTGAAACCCTATTGTAATTGTAAGGATTTGTAAAACGCATCGTGCAGGACAAACCGTAAGGCCTAGAGACTTGAAACCTGGCCAGATGGTAGGCCTCAATTTGGGGACAACCTATCAGAGTATGACCCCGATTGGCCCATAGGTGGCGCACCAGCAAACAAAAGTTCAAAATCGCTCATAACTCTTAGACCGTTTGTCCCAGGATCAAGTGTCTTATAGCGTTGGAATCCTTGGCTCGAGGCGGACAAAATGGCTATCTCCGATTTGGATGTAGGCAGGGAAAATTTTCTGCTATGTCGGATTTTGTCCAAAACCTACTTTTGCGAACTAGTCCCTGGTTTTTTGCCCGATCGGAACCAAACCAGTCTAGGACAATTCTCTGGACTCTCTAGATCAATAATTATCAAAAAAAAAGTTGAACTTTGCCATTTGGGTGGCTGTAACAGGGTCATTTAGAAAAGGGGCGTGGCAAAATACACTCAAAAGCCTATAAATCCCAAAGGAAAACTCAGAACTTCACAAAAATTGATGAGCATATGTGTCAGAACATGGTGAGGAAGCATGCAGAGTTTCATGGAGATCGGACCATAGGTGGCGCTATAACTGGCAAAAAGCCTTCATTCTTATTAGGGGTTCAAGCATGAAATGCTGAAACCCTATTGTAATTGTAAGGATTTGTAAAACGCATCGTGCAGGACAAACCGTAAGGCCTAGAGACTTGAAACCTGGCCAGATGGTAGGCCTCAATTTGGGGACAACCTATCAGAGTATGACCCCGATTGGCCCATAGGTGGCGCACCAGCAACCAAAAGTTCAAAATCGCTCATAACTCTTAGACCGTTTGTCCCAGGATCAAGTGTCTTATATCGTTGGAATCCTTGGCTCGAGGCGGACAAAATGGCTATCTCCGATTTGCTTGCCCTTCGGCTCCAATTTTGAGTAAATCGCATTTTTTTGAAAAACCTATTTTTGCGAACTTCTCCTAGGTTTTTTGCCCGATCGGAACCAAACCACTGCAAGAATATTCTCTGGAGTCTGACAATCAGTAATCATCCAAAAAATTCAAAATTTCAATTAACGGTCGATAACTGGAACCAAAATATTTGATGGCACCAGGGCCACTTTTACTAAAACGGTTATAAATTGTGAACAGAAAGAGATTTTTTTGCTAAACTGTGGATACATCTTCCTGAGCTCAATCTGAGATCACTTGAAAAAAATCGCAACAATTGTCCACTTGGTGGCACTATAAAACGGTTATAACTTGTGAACGGAAAGAGATATTTTCGCAAAACTTGGGACACATGTTCATGAGCTCATTCTGAGGTCACGTGAAAAAAAATCATGACAATTGGCCACTTGGTGGCACTATAAAATGGTTATAACTTGTGAGCGGAAAGAGATATTTTCGCTAAACTTGGGACACATGATCATAAGCTCAATCTGAGTTGACATGAAAAAAATCGTGACAATTGGCCACTTGGTGGCGCTATAACAGTGAAAAAAATCATGAAAATTGCTATAAGCGCACCCAACTGTTAGTCTACTGAAAATTGGCACGCAGTGTCTTTGTCCAGGGTGCCATGATAGTCTATGAGAACATTGGTGTATCTCAAAAAACTCAGTATAAGTCATTGGCACAATGCCTTGAAGGAGCCTTAGAAGTTTCAAGCCAGTGTTTTTTCACAGGAGTGACCTCCTAAGACACCTGAATCCTTGCCGAGTCCAACAATACCAAACATGACAGGTTTCGCCCATAGACTGTAAAAAATATGGACAAAGCGTCTGTGACGTCACCCATAGACTTTCTGCAGAACGGTTTTGAAGCCGTTTATGGGGGGTATGGGCGGCGCCATCTTGGAAAATCTTGGGAAATCCTAACCCCGCCCACCTTCTGACGCAGCGCGCGTCACTCAGCTCGCTCTGCTACTCCGGTTATCTCTGTGTATATTTTAGGCAACAAAATATGTTATAAAACACCATACTAACTCTTTTCGTTTTCATTTAAAGAAATCTTAATATTATAGCCACACAAATGTGGTTCAGGCAACGCGTATTGATTATATTCACTGCACATAGTTTGCCTATTTATAAAAAAAACAAAATATAAAACACAAACCTGCCTCTTTTTTGTTTTAAATATAATATAAAAATATTAAACATTTTAATATGGTCCAGGCAATATGTGCATTTGTACTAAACAACAGATTTTGCAGTAAACAACATATAGATCATCTTCGTTGTGTTAAAATTTAAAATGACAAAACTCAACCCAGTCTCTTTTTGTTAAATTTCAGTTGTATCAATATTAGCCATTATAAAAGTATAAGTAAAAGGTATAAGAAGCTATACAAATAAAGCAAACAATTCAGTCAAACACACAAAGTCAGCGCTCGATCTAGTCTAACAATAGCTTATAAAGTTAGGAAACTTCCCCTCAGCAAAAACGATTGGCCAGGGAACAAATTATAGTTTCACAAAACCAAAAATCGCCCGTTAGATATAGACAAGACAAATTATAACTCATGTTTAACCACTACAGAGACCCCAGGGTCAGCGGCGAACGACTAGCCGAGGAAAAGCTGGTCCAGGCAGGGTACATGCGCCGAGCGCCCGGTCATCATCGCTGGATCTCACAACTGGATAAAATTTTCATAAATCTTTAAATAAACCACAGATTTTAGCTTTAAATAACTACATTCTCGCCTGAAAAACTCTTAAAACTACATTTCATGATACAGAAACAGTAGTATTATATTTCAACTGTGTTAAAAAATGGCGCTTCTTATGTTGTCATTCTCCTTGGCGCAGCCTAAGCTGTCAATCAAGCTGTCAATCAAAGTTAACCACGCCCTTATTTGTCATACATTTTATATCTAAATACTATCTAAACTAACGAGTTAGAAAAAAATTCACTACCCTCGCCGTTGTCAGGCACTCGGAACCTATCAAAAAATACAATAAAAGTCCATGGGACCAACCTGTAAAAACATGAATTTATGCTGTGAAAACGGACATTTTAACATGGGGGCTATGGACATTTGCTCCCTTTTGGGACCTTCCCCTAGCGGATTTTCGATGTATTGCAGTTTTTCGCACTTCCGGGTAGACTTCATTTTTCAGATGAGAATGTTGCCCCTTGGTTTCGCCTTATGGTTTTTGTAAGTGTCATTTAGAGCTTTAAAAAATTGTGGTTATCTTCAAAGCCGTTAGTCCGATCGAGACAAAAAAAAAAAAAAAAGCTAAAAAATAACACCAAAATGTTAAAATTATGATAGGGACTGACAAAAAAAATAATTAAATCCAATCAATTTCACCCATGGATCAGTTTGATGCTCTCACATGTTTGAAACGAACAATTGATGGATTGTGATGAAATTTGTTTTGAATTGGGACTGGCGAATCCCTGTCCATAGAGCTAGTAAGTCCCGCCCATCCGTAAAACCCCACTGGACCTCTAGGTTGAAAAATCGTCAATGCAAGTGAATGTGAGAAAATAATTCTTTTCCGGTCCAGTTTGAATTGTGCCATGAATGTGAACATACGTTGTCTGTGAATTTTTTATATCATTTTTCATGTTACGAGTTTGACAGTATCTTGTATGATTCTTTGGCTAGCAGTTGTGGAAAAGACATAATGAGAAAGACTACATGTCGCCTATGTGACGTCACCCGATAACACATTTTTCCTTCCACTTGTCAAATCACGGTGCTCATGCTGCGATAATCTATGGAGACAGATCGAGATGCCTGTGTGTTTTGTACCCAAATGTCACCATTCAAACCAAATGGGCTGTTCTTTCTTCAGATTCCCGTCTGATGTAAAAACTAGTTGTAGTCCACAAAGTGCTCTCACACAAAGTCTAACCCTATCAAACTTCTACCCGCTAAATTGTGGCATTCTTCACACGAAAAATTATATTAAAAATTCACAGACAACATATGTTCACATTCATGGCAAAATTCAAACGAGACCAGAAAATAATTATTTTCTCACATTCACTTGCATTGACGATTTTTCAACCTAGAGGTCCAGTGGGGTTAGCGGAAGGGACTTACAAGCTCTATACTGTCAATGACCGCTTGCAAAGACCCGCCCACTTTAGTTACTGTTGCTATGTCTGACAAGCGACGCCACTCTCACACCACACCAAGTTCTCACGCAGTGAAAAATACATTGCGGATCAGAGAGGAGACTGCGCGCTGACAGACAAGTACTTTTGATATGAAACAAAGTCTCACCTTTCAAATGTAGTCATTTTTAGAGACATTTAAACAATAAATACCATTTTGTGACTCTTTAATGTGTCTGACAGATCGCTGTAGACTCGAGGCTCAGTTAAAGCTGCTCGTGAACCGATCATCTCTTCCTTCTAGTTAATTTATAGCATTAAAATAAACATAAATGAACATATAAGGAATGTTGTTTTAAAGTGCTAAGACGTCAGTACACTTTGTTTTTCAAATTGAAATCCTCCAATGTTAATCTACTAACTCTCCTGACTGCTTTGTTGGACAAAATGGCGGATTATGATTAGTCAGATCGCCTGTCATTTAAACTCCCTGCGAAGGGTCAATTGAGAATGCCCATGCGCACAATCCTGATCTAATCGACAACTTTGCAGTTGCACATAGGAAAGCCCGGAAAATCCCGCTATAATGTAAGAGAGCATCTTTTTTATGTATTTGGACCTAGGCCTAACAATGTGTTATCGTGCGCTGACACCATGTTTTTTTTTGTTTTTTTGTTTTTTTGTTTTTTTTGTTTTTGGTGAGGCTACTCCTGATTTTGTTAGTCATCTCATCTCTTATATGCTGTGTATGATCATATCCTGCCCTATTCATGGTAGCCTACTTGCAGACATTGCGTCATCAATATCATCAATTGCGTCATCAAGGGGCCCGCCTTGATAATCCTACTTAAGGGCCCGGTGTTGGCTCGTTACGCCACTGAATATAATTGTCTAAACTCCTTATCAAAATTACATATTTACAACAAATTTGACACATATATATGGGCACACTTTGAGTACTACTAATAAAAGTGGTGGAGATCAGGCAAGACTGTAAGAAGACTGCTATAACTGCTAGAAAAAGGTGCTATAACTGTAAAAACGCTTTAAAACCATATATTTCCTATGGTAAACTGCCTGTATTGGCTGTAAATTGACTTTTTCATCTATGATGACAGTTGTTAAATGCTTGCTAAATAAAACTTAATGTCTTTTGATGCTTGTGAGCTTAAAGGCCTTAAAGGCCTTAAATGCTTGAACCCCGATAAATGCTGCTTGCAGCTTTAATTATTATTATTATTATTATTATTCCGCCCTAAAACGCATCGTGCAGCCCAAACCGTAAGAGCTGGAACCTTGAAACTTGGCCAAATGGTAGTCCTCAATTTGGGGAGAACCTATCAAAATATGACCCCGATTGGCCCATAGGTGGCGCTATAATGACCACATTTACTAAATTGATCATAACTCCTAGACAGTTTGTCCTAGAGTCTCAATTTTAGCATCACTGTGATCCCTGGATCCAGACGGACAAAATGGCTATCTCCAAATTGCTATGGGCAATTTAGTGAAAAACCTACTTTTGCGAACTAGTCCTAGGTTTTTGGCCCAATCGGAACCAGACCAGTCTAGCACAGTTCTCTGGAGTCTCTAGATCCATAATTATCAAAAAAAAGTTGAACTTTTGCATTGGCCTGGCTGTAACAGGGTCGTTTAGGAAAGGGGTGGGACAAAAAAACACTCAAAAGCCTATACAACCTAAGGGAAAACCCCAAACTTCACAAAAATCGATGAGCAGATGTGTCAGAACATGGTGAAGAAGCATGCCAAGTTTCGTGAAGATCGGACCATAGGTGGCGCTATAACTGTCCAAAACGTCTCCTCTTATTAGGGGTTCAAGCATGAAATGCTGAAACCCTATTGTAATTGTGCTGATTTTTATTATTATTATTATTATTATTATTCCGCCCTAAAACGCATCGTGCAGCCCAAACCGTAAGAGCTGGAACCTTGAAACTTGGCCAAATGGTAGTCCTCAATTTGGGGAGAACCTATCAAAATATGACCCCGATTGGCCCATAGGTGGCGCTATAATGACCACATTTACTAAATTGATCATAACTCCTAGACAGTTTGTCCTAGAGTCTCAATTTTAGCATCACTGTGATCCCTGGATCCAGACGGACAAAATGGCTATCTCCAAATTGCTCTACGAGCAAAAAAAAATTTCTATGGGCAATTTAGTGAAAAACCTACTTTTGCGAACTAGTCCTAGGTTTTTGGCCCAATCGGAACCAGACCAGTCTAGCACAGTTCTCTGGAGTCTCTAGATCCATAATTATCAAAAAAAAGTTGAACTTTTGCATTGGCCTGGCTGTAACAGGGTCGTTTAGGAAAGGGGTGGGACAAAAAAACACTCAAAAGCCTATACAACCTAAGGGAAAACCCCAAACTTCACAAAAATCGATGAGCAGATGTGTCAGAACATGGTGAAGAAGCATGCCAAGTTTCGTGAAGATCGGACCATAGGTGGCGCTATAACTGTCCAAAACGTCTCCTCTTATTAGGGGTTCAAGCATGAAATGCTGAAACCCTATTGTAATTGTGCTGATTTTTATTAGGGGTTCAAGCACGAAGTGCTGAAACCCTATTGTAATTGTACTGATTTTTAGGGGTTCAAGCATGAAATGCTGAAACCCTATTGTAATTGTGCTGATTTTTATTATTATTATTATTATTATTATTATTCCGCCCTAAAACGCATCGTGCAGCCCAAACCGTAAGAGCTGGAACCTTGAAACTTGGCCAAATGGTAGTCCTCAATTTGGGGAGAACCTATCAAAATATGACCCCGATTGGCCCATAGGTGGCGCTATAATGACCACATTTACTAAATTGCTCATAACTCCTAGACAGTTTGTCCTAGAGTCTCAATTTTAGCATCACTGTGATCCCTGGATCCAGACGGACAAAATGGCTATCTCCAAATTGCTCTACGAGCAAAAGAAAAATTTCTATGGGCAATTTAGTGAAAAACCTACTTTTGCAAACTAGTCCTAGGTTTTTGGCCCAATCGGAACCAGACCAGTCTAGCACAGTTCTCTGGAGTCTCTAGATCAATAATTATCGAAAAAAAGTTGAACTTTTGCATTGGCCTGGCTGTAACAGGGTCATTCAGGAAAGGTGTGGGACAAAAAAACACTCAAAAGCCTATACAACCTAAGGGAAAACCCCAAACTTCACAAAAATCGATGAGCAGATGTGTCAGAACATGGTGAAGAAGCATGCCAAGTTTCGTGAAGATCGGACAATAGGTGGCGCTATAACTGTCCAAAACGTCTCTTCTTATTAGGGGTTCAAGCATGAAATGCTGAAACCCTATTGTAATTGTGCTGATTTTTATTATTAGGGGTTCAAGCACGAAGTGCTGAAACCCTATTGTAATTGTACTGATTTTTATTATTATTATTTTTCTTCTGCCGTAAAACGCATCGTGCAGCCCAAACCGTAAGTGCTAGAGACTTGAAACTTTGCCAGATGGTAGTACAAAAATCGAGGAGAGGTTATCAAAATATGACCCCGATTGGCCCATAGGTGGCGCTACAGTGCAAAAAACAAAAAAAAATCATATTTTTGCTTAAATCTCATTAACCGTTTGTCACAGACTCAATTGTCTTATATCATTGGAATCCTTGGGTCAAGCCGAACAAAAAAGGCCTCAAGGATTTCATTTCCGGTATGCAAATTTTCCGCCATTTTGAATTATGTCCAAAACCTACTTTTGCGAACTAGTCCCTGGTTTTGTGTCCGATCGGAACCAAACCAGTGCAGAAATGTTCTCTGGAGTCAGAATATCAATAATTATCGAAAAAAAGTTGAAATTTCGATTGACGGTCGCTAAGGGGCGCCAAAATGTTTGAAGAAGGCGGAGCCTATTTTACTAAAATGGCTATAACTCCAGAAGTAAATGAGGTATATTCACCAAACTCGGTACACCTGTGTAAGAGGTCAATCTGAGGTCATAGTAAAAAGATTGCGGCGATTGGCCACATGGTGGCGCTATAACATGAAAAAAACATAAATCAGGCTGTAACCACCTGACCGTTAGTCCGATTGACTTGAAAATTGGTATGCAGTGTCTTGGTCCAAGCTGTCATGTATATCTATGAGGACATTGGTGTATCTCAAAAAACATGGCCGCCATCGGCCAATGAAGTTTGAGCACCTATTAGACAAGGTTAACGGAGGCCGATCGGAACAAAACTCGGTGGGCATGTTCGACTCATGGCCCTAGAGGTCTGTAAGAATTTTGAAAGAAATCGGCCACTAGTTGGCGCTAACGAGTTTTATGGCTCTGTAATCACGTGGTGTTACACTTATCATCACAAAATGCATATCATTTGATAGACCTGCTCATGCTGAACAACTTTGCCTCTAGAACCATTGCTGTCAATCAAACAGTTTATTAATTATTCACAAATATGTTAAAAACCTACTTTTGCGAACTAGTCCCTGGTTTTTTGCCCGATCGGAACCAAACGAGTCTAGGACAATTCTCTGGACTCTTTAGATCAATAATTATCAAAAAAAGTTGAACTTTTGCATTTTTCGCATGGGTATAATTGGGTCATAAAGAAAATGGGCGTGGCAAAATGCAAACAAAAGCCTATAAATCCTAAACAAAAACTCAGAACATCACGAAAATTGGTGAGCATATGTGCCATAACATTCTAAATAAGCATGCAAAATTGTATGTAGATCGGATGATAGTTGGCGCTATAACTGTTAAAAAGCAATGGTAAATTGCCTGTATTGGCTGTAAATGGACTTTTCAATCTATTATTTCAGTGGTTAAAAGCTTTCTAAATAAATCTTAATGTCTTGAATGCTTAAATGCCTTAAAGGCCTTAAATGCTTGAACCCCGATAAATGCTGCTTGCAGCTTTAATTATTATTATTATTATTATTATTCTGCCGTAAAACGCATCGTGCAGCCCAAACCGTAAGGGCTAGAGCTTTGAAACTTTGCCAGATGGTAGTACAAAAATCGAGGAGAGGTTATCAAATTATGACCTCGATTGGCCCATAGGTGGCGCTATAACAACCAAAAGCGCGAAACTGCTCATAACTCCTAGACCGTATGTCGTAGACTCAAGTGTCTTATATCATTGGAAAGCTGGACGCCTGACGAACAAAACGTATATCTCCGATTTCATTTCCGCCATGATAGATTTTCCGCCATTTTGAATTTTGTCAAAAATCTACTTTTGCGAACTAGTCCCTGTTTTTTTGCCCGATTGGAACCAAACTAGTGCAGAAATGTTCTCTGGAGACTGAATATCAATAATTATCGAAAAAAAGTGGAAATTTCGATTCACGGTCGCTAAGGGGCGCCAAAACGTACGTTGTGGGAGGGGCCTATTTTACTAAAATGGCTATAACTCCCGATGTAAATGAGTTATCTTCACCAAACTTGGTACACATGTGTATGAGCTTACTCTGGGGTCACAGTAAAAAAATCGCGACGATTGGCCTCATGGTGGCGCTATAAAATGAAAAAAACATAAAACAGGCTATAACCACCTGACCGTTAGTCCGATTGACTTGAAAATTGGTATGCAGTGTCTTGGTCCAAGGTGCCATGTATGTGTATGAGGACATTGGCGTATCTCAAAAAACATGGCCGCCATTGGCCAACGAAGTTTGAGCACCTATTAGACAAGGTTAACGGAGGCCGATCGGAACGAAACTCAATGGGCATGTTCGGCTCATGGCCCTAAAGGTCTGTAAGAATTTTGAAAGAAATCGGCCACTAGTTGACGCTAACGAGTTTTACGGCTCTGTAATCACGTGGTGTTACAAATATCCACACAATATGCATATCATTTGATAGATCTCCTCATCCTGAACAACTTTGCCTCAAGAACCATTGCTGTCAATCAAACTGTTCATTAATTATTCATTAATATGTTAAAAACCTACTTTTGCGAACTAGTCCTAGGTTTTTTGCCCGATCGGAACCAGACCAGTCTAGGACAATTCTCTGGACTCTCTAGATCAATAATTATCAAAAAAAAGTTGAACTTTTGCATTTGGATGGCTGTAATAGGGTAATTTATAAAATGGGCGTGTCAAAATACATTAAAAAGCCTATAAATCCTAAATAAAAACTCAGAACTTCACAAAAATTGGTCAGCATATGTGACATAACATCATTAACAAGCATGAAAAATTCTATGGAGATCGGACGATAGGTGGCGCTATAACTGTTAAAAAGCTTTAAAATCATATATTTCCTATGGTAAACTGCCTGTATTGGCTGTAAATGGTCTTTTCCATCTCTGATCATATAATTTTCATATCATAATGTTCAAAACTAGTGCAATACAATTCTCTGGACTCACTAGATCAATAATTGTCAGAAAAAGTTGAACTACTTCATTTGGATAGCTATAATAGGTTCACTTCAAAATCTGGCCTTTACCAAGTGTCCCCGAAAGCCTATATCTCTTTAATCAATGCTCAGACCTTCTTAAAAACAAGTCAGAACGTGTGAAATATCACCCTGAACAAGCATGAAAATTTTCAGACAGATCGGACAAAATTTGCCTCTATAACAGTTAAAAAGGTGAAAATGATATGAATTAATGGCATGTTAAGCCAATAAGTGGTATTTTACTGCCCCCTGCTGTTTAAAATAGTCATTTTCTCATATTGGTATTGGTATCAGCCATGGTAAATCATGATAAATTATGGTGTGTGTGTGTGTGTGTGTGTGTGTGTGTGTGTGTGTGTGTGTGTGTGTGTGTGTGTGTGTGTGTGTGTGTGTGTGTGTGTGTGTGTGGTACAAATATAACAAAGGTTTTATTTTCCAACATGAAAACAAACATAACAGAGTGCTAGTGCACAAACAATAACCGACAATGATAATGGATGAGAGGGGAACTTAAATACACAGATCAAGACAAGGACAACAGGTGACGGTTATGATGATGAGGAGCAGGTGATGATGAGGAGGGTGATGAGGAGCAGGTGCAGGTGATGACGACAGATGGTGAATGTGATGAAGACAGAAGGTGAATGTGATGAAGGTGAATGTGACACCAATATCACTGAAACATTTGTGTGTGTGTGTGTGTGTGTGTGTGTGTGTGTGTGTGTGTGTGTGTGTGTAGCATTATTGTGTGTAGCATATGTAGCAAGTATGCATTATTGAGTTAACATGGAAACACTGGTTTGCTTTAGTGCAGAAAACTGGTCAAAATCATGAGGTTTAAAGTGAAAGTGAGCCAATAAGTGGTCTTCTACTGCCCTCTGTTGGCCATTCTACTTATTAATTAAATTTTTCCACATGTGCTTGCATTTATACTTGAATACACACTAAAAATCACTTATATAGCAATAACTATTATAACATAATCATATTTTGTCAGTGTTAATCACTTTATTTGCACTGACACTTCAAATAATTGCTAGTAATGTGGTAAATCATGGTAAATCATGGTTAACTATGCTGTGTGTGTGTGTGTGTGTGTGTGTGTGTGTGTGTGTGTGTGTGTGTGTGTGTGTGTGTGTGTGTGTGTGTGTGTGTGTGTGTGTGTAAGCATGCATTGAGTTAACATGGATAAACTGGTTTGCTTTAGTGCAGAAAACTGGTTTAAAGTGAAAGTGAGCCAATAAGTGGTCTTCTACTGCCCTCTGCTGGCCATTCTACTTATTAATGAAATATTTCAACATGTGCTTGCATTCATACTTGAATACACACTAAAAAAATCACTTATATAGCAATAACTATTATAACACAATCATATTTTGACAGTGTTAATCACTTTATTTGCACTGACACTTCAAATAATTGCTAGTAATGTGATAAATCAGGCTAGAAACATGGTAAATCAAAGTAAATAATACTAGATTGTCGTTTATCTCCTGGTAAATAATACTAGAACGTGGTATATCATGGTAAATCATGGTTAACTATGCTGTGTGTGTATGTGTGTGTGTGTGTGTGTGTGTGTGTGTGTGTGTGTGTGTGTGTGTGTGTGTGTGTGTGTGTGTGTGTGTGTGTGTGTGTGTGTGTGTGTGTGTGTGTGTAAGCATGCATTGAGTTAACATGGAAAAACTGGTTTGCTTTAGTGCAGAAAACTGGTTTAAAGTGAAAGTGAGCCAATAAGTGGTCTTCTAGTGCCCTCTGCTGGCCATTCTACTTAATAATGAAATATTTTACATGTGCTTTTGCATTCATACTTGGACACACACTAAAAATCACGTATATAACTAACTATTATAACACAATAATATTTTGTCAGTGTTCATCACCTCATTTGCACTGACACTTCACATAATTGCTAGTAATGTGGTTAATCATGCTAGAAACATTGTAAATCATAGTAAATAATACTGAAATGAGGTGTATCAAGGTAAATCATGCTAGAATCCTAATAAATCATTCTGGAACATGGTATATGATAGTAAATCATGCTAGAATCATATTAAATAATTCTAGAATGTGGCAAATCGTTGTGGGAGGAGCCTATTTTACTCAAATGGCTATAACTCAAGAAGTAAATGAGATATCTTCACCAAACTCAGTACACATGTGTATGGGTTCAATTTGAGGTCACAGTAAACAATTTTATGGAGATCGGACCATAGGTGGCGCTATAACTGTTAAAAAGCTTTAAAACCATATATATCCCATGGTAAATTGCCTGTATTGGCTGTAAATGGTCTTTTCCAATCTATTATGTCAGTGGTTACATGCTTGCTAAATAAATCTTAATAACTTTTGATGCTTTTGTGCTTAAAAACCTTAAACGCCTTAACTGCTTGAACCCCGATAAATGCTGCTTGCAGCTTTAATTATTATTATTATTATTATTATTCCGCCCTAAAACGCATCGTGCAGCCCAAACCGTAAGAGCTGGAACCTTGAAACTTGGCCAAATGGTAGTCCTCAATTTGGGGAGAACCTATCAAAGTATGACCCAGATTGGCCCATAGGTGGCGCTACAATGACCACATTTACTAAATTGCTCATAACTCCTAGACAGTTTGTCCTAGAGTCTCAGTTTTAGCATCACTGTGATCCCTGGATCCAGACGGACAAAATGGCTATCTCCAAATCCCGATCCGAGAAAAAAAAAATTCTATGGGCAATTTAGTGAAAAACCTACTTTTGCAAACTAGTCCTAGGTTTTTGGCCCAATCGGAACCAGACCAGTCTAGCACAGTTCTCTGGAGTCTCTAGATCAATAATTATCGAAAAAAAGTTGAACTTTTGCATTGGCCTGGCTGTAACAGGGTCATTCAGGAAAGGGGTGGGACAAAAAAACACTCAAAAGCCTATACAACCTAAGGGAAAACCCCAAACTTCACAAAAATCGATGAGCAGATGTGTCAGAACATGGTGAAGAAGCATGCCAAGTTTCGTGAAGATCGGACAATAGGTGGCGCTATAACTGTCCAAAACGTCTCTTCTTATTAGGGGTTCAAGCATGAAATGCTGAAACCCTATTGTAATTGTGCTGATTTTTATTATTATTATTATTATTATTATTATTCCGCCCTAAAACGCATCGTGCAGCCCAAACCGTAAGAGCTGGAACCTTGAAACTTGGCCAAATGGTAGTCCTCAATTTGGGGAGAACCTATCAAAGTATGACCCAGATTGGCCCATAGGTGGCGCTACAATGACCACATTTACTAAATTGCTCATAACTCCTAGACAGTTTGTCCTAGAGTCTCAATTTTAGCATCACTGTGATCCCTGGATCCAGACGGACAAAATGGCTATCTCCAAATCCCGATCCGAGCAAAAAAAAAATTTCTATGGGCAATTTAGTGAAAAACCTACTTTTGCAAACTAGTCCTAGGTTTTTGGCCCAATCGGAACCAGACCAGTCTAGCACAGTTCTCTGGAGTCTCTAGATCAATAATTATCGAAAAAAAGTTGAACTTTTGCATTGGCCTGGCTGTAACAGGGTCATTCAGGAAAGGGGTGGGACAAAAAAACACTCAAAAGCCTATACAACCTAAGGGAAAACCCCAAACTTCACAAAAATCGATGAGCAGATGTGTCAGAACATGGTGAAGAAGCATGCCAAGTTTCGTGAAGATCGGACAATAGGTGGCGCTATAACTGTCCAAAACGTCTCTTCTTATTAGGGGTTCAAGCATGAAATGCTGAAACCCTATTGTAATTGTGCTGATTTTTATTATTATTATTAGGGGTTCAAGCACGAAGTGCTGAAACCCTATTGTAATTGTACTGATTTTTATTATTATTATTTTTCTTCTGCCGTAAAACGCATCGTGCAGCCCAAACCGTAAGTGCTAGAGACTTGAAACTTTGCCAGATGGTAGTACAAAAATCGAGGAGAGGTTATCAAAATATGACCCCGATTGGCCCATAGGTGGCGCTACAGTGCAAAAAACAAAAAAAAAATCATATTTTTGCTTAAATCTCATTAACCGTTTGTCACAGACTCAAGTGTCTTATATCATTGGAATCCTTGGGTCAAGCCGAACAAAAAAGGCCTCAAGGATTTCATTTCCGGTATGCAAATTTTCCGCCATTTTGAATTATGTCCAAAACCTACTTTTGCGAACTAGTCCCTGGTTTTGTGTCCGATCGGAACCAAACCAGTGCAGAAATGTTCTCTGGAGTCAGAATATCAATAATTATCGAAAAAAAGTTGAAATTTCGATTGACGGTCGCTAAGGGGCGCCAAAATGTTTGAAGAAGGCGGAGCCTATTTTACTAAAATGGCTATAACTCCAGAAGTAAATGAGGTATATTCACCAAACTCGGTACACCTGTGTAAGAGGTCAATCTGAGGTCATAGTAAAAAGATTGCGGCGATTGGCCACATGGTGGCGCTATAACATGAAAAAAACATAAATCAGGCTGTAACTACCTGACCGTTAGTCCGATTGACTTGAAAATTGGTATGCAGTGTCTTGGTCCAAGCTGTCATGTATATCTATGAGGACATTGGTGTATCTCAAAAAACATGGCCGCCATCGGCCAATGAAGTTTGAGCACCTATTAGACAAGGTTAACGGAGGCCGATCGGAACAAAACTCGGTGGGCATGTTCGACTCATGGCCCTAGAGGTCTGTAAGAATTTTGAAAGAAATCGGCCACTAGTTGGCGCTAACGAGTTTTATGGCTCTGTAATCACGTGGTGTTACACTTATCATCACAAAATGCATATCATTTGATAGATCTGCTCATGCTGAACAACTTTGCCTCTAGAACCATTGCTGTCAATCAAACAGTTTATTAATTATTCACGAATATGTTAAAAACCTACTTTTGCGAACTAGTCCCTGGTTTTTTGCCCGATCGGAACCAAACGAGTCTAGGACAATTCTCTGGACTCTTTAGATCAATAATTATCAAAAAAAGTTGAACTTTTGCATTTTTCGCATGGGTATAATTGGGTCATAAAGAAAATGGGCGTGGCAAAATGCAAACAAAAGCCTATAAATCCTAAACAAAAACTCAGAACATCACGAAAATTGGTGAGCATATGTGCCATAACATTCTACATAAGCATGCAAAATTGTATGTAGATCGGATGATAGTTGGCGCTATAACTGTTAAAAAGCAATGGTAAATTGCCTGTATTGGCTGTAAATGGACTTTTCAATCTATTATTTCAGTGGTTAAAAGCTTTCTAAATAAATCTTAATGTCTTGAATGCTTAAATGCCTTAAAGGCCTTAAATGCTTGAACCCCGATAAATGCTGCTTGCAGCTTTAATTATTATTATTATTATTATTATTCCGCCCTAAAACGCATCGTGCAGCCCAAACCGTAAGAGCTGGAACCTTGAAACTTGGCCAAATGGTAGTCCTCAATTTGGGGAGAACCTATCAAAGTATGACCCAGATTGGCCCATAGGTGGCGCTACAATGACCACATTTACTAAATTGCTCATAACTCCTAGACAGTTTGTCCTAGAGTCTCAGTTTTAGCATCACTGTGATCCCTGGATCCAGACGGACAAAATGGCTATCTCCAAATCCCGATCCGAGAAAAAAAAAATTCTATGGGCAATTTAGTGAAAAACCTACTTTTGCAAACTAGTCCTAGGTTTTTGGCCCAATCGGAACCAGACCAGTCTAGCACAGTTCTCTGGAGTCTCTAGATCAATAATTATCGAAAAAAAGTTGAACTTTTGCATTGGCCTGGCTGTAACAGGGTCATTCAGGAAAGGGGTGGGACAAAAAAACACTCAAAAGCCTATACAACCTAAGGGAAAACCCCAAACTTCACAAAAATCGATGAGCAGATGTGTCAGAACATGGTGAAGAAGCATGCCAAGTTTCGTGAAGATCGGACAATAGGTGGCGCTATAACTGTCCAAAACGTCTCTTCTTATTAGGGGTTCAAGCATGAAATGCTGAAACCCTATTGTAATTGTGCTGATTTTTATTATTAGGGGTTCAAGCACGAAGTGCTGAAACCCTATTGTAATTGTGCTGATTTTTATTAGGGGTTCAAGCATGAAATGCTGAAACCCTATTGTAATTGTGCTGATTTTTATTAGGGGTTCAAGCACGAAGTGCTGAAACCCTATTGTAATTGTACTGATTTTTATTATTATTATTTTTCTTCTGCCGTAAAACGCATCGTGCAGCCCAAACCGTAAGTGCTAGAGACTTGAAACTTTGCCAGATGGTAGTACAAAAATCGAGGAGAGGTTATCAAAATATGACCCCGATTGGCCCATAGGTGGCGCTACAGTGCAAAAAACAAAAAAAAATCATATTTTTGCTTAAATCTCATTAACCGTTTGTCACAGACTCAAGTGTCTTATATCATTGGAATCCTTGGGTCAAGCCGAACAAAAAAGGCCTCAAGGAATTCATTTCCGGTATGCAAATTTTCCGCCATTTTGAATTATGTCCAAAACCTACTTTTGCGAACTAGTCCCTGGTTTTGTGTCCGATCGGAACCAAACCAGTGCAGAAATGTTTTCTGGAGTCAGAATATCAATAATTATCGAAAAAAAGTTGAAATTTCGATTGACGGTCGCTAAGGGGCGCCAAAATGTTTGAAGAAGGCGGAGCCTATTTTACTAAAAGGGCTATAACTCCAGAAGTAAATGAGGTATATTCACCAAACTCGGTACACCTGTGTAAGAGGTCAATCTGAGGTCATAGTAAAAAGATTGCGGCGATTGGCCACATGGTGGCGCTATAACATGAAAAAAACATAAATCAGGCTGTAACCACCTGACCGTTAGTCCGATTGACTTGAAAATTGGTATGCAGTGTCTTGGTCCAAGCTGTCATGTATATCTATGAGGACATTGGTGTATCTCAAAAAACATGGCCGCCATCGGCCAATGAAGTTTGAGCACCTATTAGACAAGGTTAACGGAGGCCGATCGGAACAAAACTCGGTGGGCATGTTCGACTCATGGCCCTAGAGGTCTGTAAGAATTTTGAAAGAAATCGGCCACTAGTTGGCGCTAACGAGTTTTATGGCTCTGTAATCACGTGGTGTTACACTTATCATCACAAAATGCATATCATTTGATAGACCTGCTCATGCTGAACAACTTTGCCTCTAGAACCATTGCTGTCAATCAAACAGTTTATTAATTATTCACGAATATGTTAAAAACCTACTTTTGCGAACTAGTCCCTGGTTTTTTGCCCGATCGGAACCAAACGAGTCTAGGACAATTCTCTGGACTCTTTAGATCAATAATTATCAAAAAAAGTTGAACTTTTGCATTTTTCGCATGGGTATAATTGGGTCATAAAGAAAATGGGCGTGGCAAAATGCAAACAAAAGCCTATAAATCCTAAACAAAAACTCAGAACATCACGAAAATTGGTGAGCATATGTGCCATAACATTCTAAATAAGCATGCAAAATTGTATGTAGATCGGATGATAGTTGGCGCTATAACTGTTAAAAAGCAATGGTAAATTGCCTGTATTGGCTGTAAATGGACTTTTCAATCTATTATTTCAGTGGTTAAAAGCTTTCTAAATAAATCTTAATGTCTTGAATGCTTAAATGCCTTAAAGGCCTTAAATGCTTGAACCCCAATAAATGCTGCTTGCAGCTTTAATTATTATTATTATTATTATTATTCCGCCGTAAAACGCATCGTGCAGCCCAAACCGTAAGGGCTAGAGCTTTGAAACTTTGCCATATGGTAGTACAAAAATCGAGGAGAGGTTATCAAATTATGACCCCGATTGGCCCATAGGTGGCGCTATAGCAACCAAAAGCGCGAAACTGCTCATAACTCCTAGACCGTAAGTCATAGACTCAAGTGTCTTATATCATTGGAAAGCTGGACGCCTGACGAACAAAACGTATATCTCCGATTTTATTTCCGCCATGATAGATTTTCCGCCATTTTGAATTTTGTCGAAAATCTACTTTTGCGAACTAGTCCCTGGTTTTTCGCCCGATCGGAACCAAACCAGTGCAGAATTGTTCTCTGGAGTCTGAAGATCAATAATTATCGAAAAAAAGTTGAAATTTCGATTCACGGTCGCTAGGGGGTGCAAAATTAACGTTGTGGGAGGAGCCTATTTTACTAAAATGGCTATAACTCCAGAAGTAAAAGAGGTATTTTAACCAAACTTGGTACACATGTGTAAGAGGTCACTCTGAGGTCACGGTAAAAAAATCGCGGCGATTGGCCACATGGTGGCGCTATAACATGAAAAAAACATAAAACGGGCTATAACCACCTGACCGTTAGTCCGATTGACTTGAAAATTGGTATGCAGTGTCTTGGTCCAAGGTGCCATGTATGTCTATGAGGACATTGGCGTATCTCAAAAAACATGGCCGCCATCGGCCAATGAAGTTTGAGCACCGATTAGACAAGGTTAACGGAGGCCGATCGGAACGAAACTCGATGGGCATGTTCGTCTCATGGCCCTAGAGGTCTGTAAGAATTTTGAAAGAAATCGGCCACTAGTTGGCGCTAACGAGTTTTATGGCTCTGTAATCACGTGGTGTTACACTCATCCACACAATATGCATATCATTTGATAGATCTGCTCATGCTGAACAACTTTGCCTCAAGAACCATTGCTGTCAATCAAACCGTTCATTAAATATTCATGAATATGTCTAAAACCTACTTTTGCGAACTAGTCCTAGGTTTTTCGCCCGATCGGAACCAGACCAGTCTAGGACAATTCTCTGGACTCTCTAGATCAATAATTATCAAAAAAAAGTTGAACTTTTGCATTTGGATGGCTGTAATAGGGTAATTTATAAAATGGGCGTGTCAAAATACATTAAAAAGCCTATAAATCCTAAATAAAAACTCAGAACTTCACAAAAATTGGTCAGCATATGTGACATAACATCATTAACAAGCATGAAAAATTCTATGGAGATCGGACGATAGGTGGCGCTATAACTGTTAAAAAGCTTTAAAATCATATATTTCCTATGGTAAACTGCCTGTATTGGCTGTAAATGGTCTTTTCCATCTCTGATCATATAATTTTCATATCATAATGTTCAAAACTAGTGCAATACAATTCTCTGGACTCACTAGATCAATAATTGTCAGAAAAAGTTGAACTACTTCATTTGGATAGCTATAATAGGTTCACTTCAAAATCTGGCCTTTACCAAGTGTCCCCGAAAGCCTATATCTCTTTAATCAATGCTCAGACCTTCTTAAAAACAAGTCAGAACATGTGAAATATCACCCTGAACAAGCATGAAAATTTTCAGACAGATCGGACAAAATTTGCCTCTATAACAGTTAAAAAGGTGAAAATGATATGAATTAATGGCATGTTAAGCCAATAAGTGGTATTTTACTGCCCCCTGCTGTTTAAAATAGTCATTTTCTCATATTGGTATTGGTATCAGCCATGGTAAATCATGATAAATGATGGGGTGTGTGTGTGTGTGTGTGTGTGTGTGTGTGTGTGTGTGTGTGTGTGTGTGTGTGTGTGTGTGTGTGTGGTACAAATATAACAAAGGTTTTATTTTCCAACATGAAAACAAACATAACAGAGTGCTAGTGCACAAACAATAACCGACAATGATAATGGATGAGAGGGGAACTTAAATACACAGATCAAGACAAGGACAACAGGTGACGGTTATGATGATGAGGAGCAGGTGATGATGAGGAGGGTGATGAGGAGCAGGTGCAGGTGATGACGACAGATGGTGAATGTGATGAAGACAGAAGGTGAATGTGATGAAGGTGAATGTGACACCAATATCACTGAAACATTTGTGTGTGTGTGTGTGTGTGTGTGTAGCATTATTGTGTGTAGCATATGTAGCAAGTATGCATTATTGAGTTAACATGGAAACACTGGTTTGCTTTAGTGCAGAAAACTGGTCAAAATCATGAGGTTTAAAGTGAAAGTGAGCCAATAAGTGGTCTTCTACTGCCCTCTGCTGGCCATTCTACTTATTAATTAAATTTTTCCACATGTGCTTGCATTTAAACTTGAATACACACTAAAAATCACTTATATAGCAATAACTATTATAACACAATCATATTTTGTCAGTGTTAATCACTTTATTTGCACTGACACTTCAAATAATTGCTAGTAATGTGGTAAATCATGGTAAATCATGGTTAACTATGCTGTGTGTGTGTGTGTGTGTGTGTGTGTGTGTGTGTGTGTGTGTGTGTGTGTGTAAGCATGCATTGAGTTAACATGGATAAACTGGTTTGCTTTAGTGCAGAAAACTGGTTTAAAGTGAAAGTGAGCCAATAAGTGGTCTTCTACTGCCCTCTGCTGGCCATTCTACTTATTAATGAAATATTTCAACATGTGCTTGCATTCATACTTGAATACACACTAAAAAAATCACTTATATAGCAATAACTATTATAACACAATCATATTTTGTCAGTGTTAATCACTTTATTTGCACTGACACTTCAAATAATTGCTAGTAATGTGATAAATCAGGCTAGAAACATGGTAAATCAAAGTAAATAATACTAGATTGTCGTTTATCTCCTGGTAAATAATACTAGAACGTGGTATATCATGGTAAACCATGGTTAACTATGCTGTGTGTGTATGTGTGTGTGTGTGTGTGTGTGTGTGTGTGTAAGCATGCATTGAGTTAACATGGAAAAACTGGTTTGCTTTAGTGCAGAAAACTGGTTTAAAGTGAAAGTGAGCCAATAAGTGGTCTTCTAGTGCCCTCTGCTGGCCATTCTACTTAATAATGAAATATTTTACATGTGCTTTTGCATTCATACTTGGACACACACTAAAAATCACGTATATAACTAACTATTATTACACAATAATATTTTGTCAGTGTTCATCACCTCATTTGCACTGACACTTGACATAATTGCTAGTAATGTGGTTAATCATGCTAGAAACATTGTAAATCATAGTAAATAATACTGAAATGAGGTGTATCAAGGTAAATCATGCTAGAATCCTAATAAATCATTCTGGAACATGGTATATGATAGTAAATCATGCTAGAATCATATTAAATAATTCTAGAATGTGGCAAATCGTTGTGGGAGGAGCCTATTTTACTCAAATGGCTATAACTCAAGAAGTAAATGAGATATCTTCACCAAACTCAGTACACATGTGTATGGGTTCAATTTGAGGTCACAGTAAACAATTTTATGGAGATCGGACCATAGGTGGCGCTATAACTGTTAAAAAGCTTTAAAACCATATATATCCCATGGTAAACTGCCTGTATTGGCTGTAAATGGTCTTTTCCATCTATTATGTCAGTGGTTACATGCTTGCTAAATAAATCTTAATAACTTTTGATGCTTTTGTGCTTAAATGCCTTAAAGGCCTTAACTGCTTGAACCCCGATAAATGCTGCTTGCAGCTTTAATTATTATTATTATTATTATTCCGCCGTAAAACGCATCGTGCAGCCTAAACCGTAAGTGCTAGAGACTTGAAACTTGGCCAGAAGGTAGTACAAAAATCGAGGAGAGGTTCAGAGAATATGAGCTAGATTGGCCAATAGGTGGCGCTACAGTGCAAAAAACAAAAAAATTGCATATTTTTGCTTAAATCTCATCAACCCTTTGTCACAGACTCAAGTGTCTTATATCTTTGGAATCCTTGGGTCAAGCCGAACAAAAAAGGCCTCAAGGATTTCATTTCCGGTATGCAAATTTTTCCGCCATTTTGGATTTTGTCCAAAACCTACTTTTGCGAACTAGTCCCTGGTTTTTCGCCCGATCGGAACCAAACCAGTGCAGAAATATTCACAGGAGTCTGAATATTAATAATTATCGAAAAAAAGTTAAAATTTCGATCCACGGTTGCTAAGGGGCATCAAAACGTTCGCAGGAGGCGGAGCTAATTATACAAAAATGGCTATAACTCGTGAACGAAATGAGATATTTTCACCAAACTCGGTACACATATGTATGAGCTCAAGTTGAGGTCACAGTAAAAAAAACTTTTGCATTTTTCGCATGGGTATAATTGGGTCATAAAGAAAATGGGCGTGGCAAAATGCACTCAGAAGCCTATAAATCCTAAACGAAAACTCAGAACTTCACGAAAATGGGTGAGCATATGTGCCATAACATTCTAAACAAGCATGCAAAATTTCATGTAGATCGGACCATAGGTGGCGCTATAACTGGCAAAAAGGTTTGAAAACTACATATTTCCTATGGTAAATTGCCTATATTGGCTGTAAATGGATTTTTCCATCTATAATTTCAGTGGTTAAAAGCTTGTTAAATAAAACGTAATGTCTTAAATGCTTATGTGCTTAAAGGCCTTAAATGCTTGAACCCCGATAAATGCTGCTTGCAGCTTTAATTAGGGGTTCAAGCACGAAGTGCTGAAACCCTATTGTAATTGTACTGATTTTTAGGGGTTCAAGCACGAAGTGCTGAAACCCTATTGTAATTGTAAGGATTTTTATTATTATTATTATTATTCTTCTCCGCTAAAACGCATCGTGCAGCCCAAACCGTAAGAGCTGGAACTTTGAAACTTTGACAGATGGTAGTACAAAAATCGAGGAAAGGTTCAGAGATTATGACCCCGATTGGCCCATAGGTGGCGCTATAACAACCAAAAGCGCGAAACTGCTCATAACTCCTAGACCGTATGTCGTAGACTCAAGTGTCTTATATCATTGGAAAGCTGGACGCCTGACGAACAAAACGTATATCTCCGATTTCATTTCCGCCATGATAGATTTTCCGCCATTTTGAATTTTGTCAAAAATCTATTTTTGCGAACTAGTCCCTGGTTTTTTGCCCGATTGGAACCAAACTAATGCAGAAATGTTCTCTGGAGACTGAATATCAATAATTATCGAAAAAAAGTGGAAATTTCGATTCACGGTCACTAAGGGGCGCCAAAACGTACGTTGTGGGAGGGGCCTATTTTACTAAAATGGCTGTAACTCCCGATGTAAATGAGGTATCTTCACCAAACTTGGTACACATGTGTATGAGCTTACTCTGGGGTCACAGTAAAAAAATCGCGACGATTGGCCTCATGGTGGCGCTATAAAATGAAAAAAACATAAAACAGGCTATAACCACCTGACCGTTAGTCCGATTGACTTGAAAATTGGTATGCAGTGTCTTGGTCCAAGGTGCCATGTATGTGTATGAGGACATTTGCGTATCTCAAAAAACATGGCCGCCATTGGCCAATGAAATTTTAACACCTATTAGACAAGGTTAACGGAGGCCGATCGGAACGAAACTCAATGGGCATGTTCGGCTCATGGCCCTAAAGGTCTGTAAGAATTTTGAAAGAAATTGGCCACTAGTTGGCGCTAACGAGTTTTACGGCTCTGTAATCACGTGGTGTTACAAATATCCACACAATATGCATATCATTTGATAGATCTCCTCATCCTGAACAACTTTGCCTCAAGAACCATTGCTGTCAATCAAACTGTTCATTAATTATTCATTAATATGTTAAAAAACTACTTTTGCGAACTAGTCCTAGGTTTTTTGCCCGATCGGAACCAGACCAGTCTAGGACAATTCTCTGGACTCTCTAGATCAATAATTATCAAAAAAAAGTTGAACTTTTGCATTTGGATGGCTGTAATAGGGTCATTTATAAAATGGGCGTGGCAAAATACACTAAAAACCCTATAAATCCTAAATAAAAACTCAGAACTTCACAAAAATTGGTCAGCATATGTGACATAACATCATTAACAAGCATGAAAAATTCTATGGAGATCGGACGATAGGTGGCGCTATAACTGTTAAAAAGCTTTAAAATCATATATTTCCTATGGTAAACTGCCTGTATTGGCTGTAAATGGTCTTTTCCATCTCTGATCATATAATTTTCATATCATAATGTTCAAAACTAGTGCAATACAATTCTCTGGACTCACTAGATCAATAATTGTCAGAAAAAGTTGAACTACTTCATTTGGATAGCTATAATAGGTTCACTTCAAAATCTGGCCTTTACCAAGTGTCCCCGAAAGCCTATATCTCTTTAATCAATGCTCAGACCTTCTTAAAAACAAGTCAGAACGTGTGAAATATTACCCTGAACTAGCATGAAAATTTTCAGACAGATCGGACAAAATTTGCCTCTATAACAGTTAAAAAGGTGAAAATGATATGAATTAATGGCATGTTAAGCCAATAAGTGGTATTTTACTGCCCCCTGCTGTTTAAAATAGTCATTTTCTCATATTGGTATTGGTATCAGCCATGGTAAATCATGATAAATGATGGTGTGTGTGTGTGTGTGTGTGTGTGTGTGTGTGTGTGTGTGTGTGTGTGTGTGTGTGTGTGTGTGGTACAAATATAACAAAGGTTTTATTTTCCAACATGAAAACAAACATAACAGAGTGCTAGTGCACAAACAATAACCGACAATGATAATGGATGAGAGGGGAACTTAAATACACAGATCAAGACAAGGACAACAGGTGACGGTTATGATGATGAGGAGCAGGTGATGATGAGGAGGGTGATGAGGAGCAGGTGCAGGTGATGACGACAGATGGTGAATGTGATGAAGACAGAAGGTGAATGTGATGAAGGTGAATGTGACACTAATATCACTGAAACATTTGTGTGTGTGTGTGTGTGTGTGTGTGTGTGTGTGTGTGTGTGTGTGTGTGTGTGTGTGTGTGTAGCATTCGTGTGTGTAGCATATGTAGCAAGTATGCATTATTGAGTTAACATGGAAACACTGGTTTGCTTTAGTGCAGAAAACTGGTCAAAATCATGAGGTTTAAAGTGAAAGTGAGCCAATAAGTGGTCTTCTACTGCCCTCTGCTGGCCATTCTACTTATTAATTAAATTTTTCCACATGTGCTTGCATTTATACTTGAATACACACTAAAAATCACTTATATAGCAATAACTATTATAACACAATCATATTTTGTCAGTGTTAATCACTTTATTTGCACTGACACTTCAAATAATTGCTAGTAATGTGGTAAATCATGGTAAATCATGGTTAACTATGCTGTGTGTGTGTGTGTGTGTGTGTGTGTGTGTGTGTGTGTGTGTGTGTGTGTGTGTGTGTGTGTGTAAGCATGCATTGAGTTAACATGGATAAACTGGTTTGCTTTAGTGCAGAAAACTGGTTTAAAGTGAAAGTGAGCCAATAAGTGGTCTTCTACTGCCCTCTGCTGGCCATTCTACTTATTAATGAAATATTTCAACATGTGCTTGCATTCATACTTGAATACACACTAAAAAAATCACTTATATAGCAATAACTATTATAACACAATCATATTTTGTCAGTGTTAATCACTTTATTTGCACTGACACTTCAAATAATTGCTAGTAATGTGATAAATCAGGCTAGAAACATGGTAAATCAAAGTAAATAATACTAGATTGTCGTTTATCTCCTGGTAAATAATACTAGAACGTGGTATATCATGGTAAATCATGGTTAACTATGCTGTGTGTGTATGTGTGTGTGTGTGTGTGTGTGTGTGTGTGTGTGTGTGTGTGTGTGTGTGTGTGTGTGTGTGTGTGTAAGCATGCATTGAGTTAACATGGAAAAACTGGTTTGCTTTAGTGCAGAAAACTGGTTTAAAGTGAAAGTGAGCCAATAAGTGGTCTTCTAGTGCCCTCTGCTGGCCATTCTACTTAATAATGAAATATTTTACAAGTGCTTTTGCATTCATACTTGGACACACACTAAAAATCACGTATATAACTAACTATTATAACACAATAATATTTTGTCAGTGTTCATCACCTCATTTGCACTGACACTTCACATAATTGCTAGTAATGTGGTTAATCATGCTAGAAACATTGTAAATCATAGTAAATAATACTGAAATGAGGTGTATCAAGGTAAATCATGCTAGAATCCTAATAAATCATTCTGGAACATGGTATATGATAGTAAATCATGCTAGAATCATATTAAATAATTCTAGAATGTGGCAAATCGTTGTGGGAGGAGCCTATTTTACTCAAATGGCTATAACTCAAGAAGTAAATGAGATATCTTCACCAAACTCAGTACACATGTGTATGGGTTCAATTTGAGGTCACAGTAAACAATTTTATGGAGATCGGACCATAGGTGGCGCTATAACTGTTAAAAAGCTTTAAAACCATATATATCCCATGGCAAATTGCCTGTATTGGCTGTAAATGGTCTTTTCCATCTATTATGTCAGTGGTTACATGCTTGCTAAATAAATCTTAATAACTTTTGATGCTTTTGTGCTTAAATGCCTTAAAGGCCTTAACTGCTTGAACCCCGATAAATGCTGCTTGCAGCTTTAATTATTATTATTATTTTTCTTCTGCCGTAAAACGCATCGTGCAGCCCAAACCGTAAGTGCTAGAGACTTGAAACTTTGCCAGATGGTAGTACAAAAATCGAGGAGAGGTTATCAAAATATGACCCCGATTGGCCCATAGGTGGCGCTACAGTGCAAAAAACAAAAAAAAATCATATTTTTGCTTAAATCTCATTAACCGTTTGTCACAGACTCAAGTGTCTTATATCATTGGAATCCTTGGGTCAAGCCGAACAAAAAAGGCCTCAAGGATTTCATTTCCGGTATGCAAATTTTCCGCCATTTTGAATTATGTCCAAAACCTACTTTTGCGAACTAGTCCCTGGTTTTGTGTCCGATCGGAACCAAACCAGTGCAGAAATGTTCTCTGGAGTCAGAATATCAATAATTATCGAAAAAAAGTTGAAATTTCGATTGACGGTCGCTAAGGGGCGCCAAAATGTTTGAAGAAGGCGGAGCCTATTTTACTAAAATGGCTATAACTCCAGAAGTAAATGAGGTATATTCACCAAACTCGGTACACCTGTGTAAGAGGTCAATCTGAGGTCATAGTAAAAAGATTGCGGCGATTGGCCACATGGTGGCGCTATAACATGAAAAAAACATAAATCAGGCTTTAACCACCTGACCGTTAGTCCGATTGACTTGAAAATTGGTATGCAGTGTCTTGGTCCAAGCTGTCATGTATATCTATGAGGACATTGGTGTATCTCAAAAAACATGGCCGCCATCGGCCAATGAAGTTTGAGCACCTATTAGACAAGGTTAACGGAGGCCGATCGGAACAAAACTCGGTGGGCATGTTCGACTCATGGCCCTAGAGGTCTGTAAGAATTTTGAAAGAAATCGGCCACTAGTTGGCGCTAACGAGTTTTATGGCTCTGTAATCACGTGGTGTTACACTTATCATCACAAAATGCATATCATTTGATAGACCTGCTCATGCTGAACAACTTTGCCTCTAGAACCATTGCTGTCAATCAAACAGTTTATTAATTATTCACGAATATGTTAAAAACCTACTTTTGCGAACTAGTCCCTGGTTTTTTGCCCGATCGGAACCAAACGAGTCTAGGACAATTCTCTGGACTCTTTAGATCAATAATTATCAAAAAAAGTTGAACTTTTGCATTTTTCGCATGGGTATAATTGGGTCATAAAGAAAATGGGCGTGGCAAAATGCAAACAAAAGCCTATAAATCCTAAACAAAAACTCAGAACATCACGAAAATTGGTGAGCATATGTGCCATAACATTCTAAATAAGCATGCAAAATTGTATGTAGATCGGATGATAGTTGGCGCTATAACTGTTAAAAAGCAATGGTAAATTGCCTGTATTGGCTGTAAATGGACTTTTCAATCTATTATTTCAGTGGTTAAAAGCTTTCTAAATAAATCTTAATGTCTTGAATGCTTAAATGCCTTAAAGGCCTTAAATGCTTGAACCCCGATAAATGCTGCTTGCAGCTTTAATTATTATTATTATTATTATTATTTTCCCCTAAAACGCATCGTGCAGACCAAACCGTAAGAGCTGGAACCTTGAAACTTGGCCAAATGGTAGTCCTCAATTTGGGGAGAACCTATCAAAGTATGACCCCGATTGGCCCATAGGTGGCGCTATAGCAACCAAAAGTGCGAAACTGCTCATAACTACTAGACCGTATGACGTAGACTCAAGTGTCTTATATCATTGGAAAGCTGGACGCCTGACGAACAAAACGTATATCTCCGATTTCATTTCCGCCATGATAGATTTTCCGCCATTTTGAATTTTGTCAAAAACATACTTTTGCGAACTAGTCCTAGGTTTTTCGCCCGATCGGAACCAAACCAGTGCAGAAATGTTCTCTAGAGTCTGATTATCAAAAACTATCGAAAAAAAGTTGAAATTTCGACTCACGGACGGTAAGGCCGCCAAAACGTTCGTTGTGGGAGGGGCCTATTTTACTAAAATGGCTATAACTCCAGAAGTAAATGAGGTATCTTCACCAAACTTGGTACACATGTGTAATAGGTCAATCTGAGGTCACAGTAAAAAAACCGCGGCAATTGGCCACATGGTGGCGCTATAACATGAAAAAAACATAAAACAGGCTATAACCACCTGACCATTAGTCCGATTGACTTGAAAATTGGCATGCAGTGTCTTGGTCCAAGGTGCCATGTATGTGTATGAGGACATTGGCGTATCTCGAAAAACATGGCCACCATCGGCCAATGAAGTTTGAGCACCTATTAGACAAGGTTAACGGAGGCCGATCGGAACGAAACTCGATGGGCATGTTCGACTCAAGGCCATAGAGGTCTGTAACAATTTTGAAAGAAATCGGCCACTAGTTGGCGCTAACGAGTTTTACAGCTCTGTAATCACGTGGTGTTACAAATATCCACACAATATGCATATCATTTGATAGATCTCCTCATCCTGAACAACTTTGCCTCAAGGACCATTGCTGTCAATCAAACCGTTCATTAAATATTTGCAAACATGTTAAAAACCTACTTTTGCGAACTAGTCCTAGGTTTTTCGCACGATTGGAACCAGACCAGTCTAGGACAATTCTCTGGACTCTCTAGATCAAAAACTATCAAAAAAAAGTTAAACTTTTGCATTTGGATGGCTGTAATAGGGTCATTTATAAAATGGGCGTAGCAAAATACACTAAAAAGCCTATAAATCCTAAATGAAAACTCAGAACCTCACAAAAATTGGTGAGCATATGTGACATAACATCATTAACAAGCATGCCAAATTTTATGGAGATCGGACCATAGGTGGCGCTATAACTGTTAAAAAGCTTTAAAACCATATATTTCCTATGGTACATTGCCTGTATTGGCTGTAAATGGTCTTTTCCATCTATTATGTCAGTGGTTACATGCTTGCTAAATAAAACCTGATAACTTTTGATGCTTTTGTGCTTAAAAACCCTTAAAGGCCTTAATAGCTTGAACCCCGATAAATGCTGCTTGCAGCTTTAATTAGGGGTTCAAGCACGAAGTGCTGAAACCCTATTGTAATTGTACTGATTTTTATTATTATTATTTTTCTTCTGCCGTAAAACGCATCGTGCAGCCCAAACCGTAAGTGCTAGAGACTTGAAACTTTGCCAGATGGTAGTACAAAAATCGAGGAGAGGTTATCAAAATATGACCCCGATTGGCCCATAGGTGGCGCTACAGTGCAAAAAACAAAAAAAAATCATATTTTTGCTTAAATCTCATTAACCGTTTGTCACAGACTCAAGTGTCTTATATCATTGGAATCCTTGGGTCAAGCCGAACAAAAAAGGCCTCAAGGATTTCATTTCCGGTATGCAAATTTTCCGCCATTTTGAATTATGTCCAAAACCTACTTTTGCGAACTAGTCCCTGGTTTTGTGTCCGATCGGAACCAAACCAGTGCAGAAATGTTCTCTGGAGTCAGAATATCAATAATTATCGAAAAAAAGTTGAAATTTCGATTGACGGTCGCTAAGGGGCGCCAAAATGTTTGAAGAAGGCGGAGCCTATTTTACTAAAATAGCTATAACTCCAGAAGTAAATGAGGTATATTCACCAAACTCGGTACACCTGTGTAAGAGGTCAATCTGAGGTCATAGTAAAAAGATTGCGGCGATTGGCCACATGGTGGCGCTATAACATGAAAAAAACAAATCAGGCTGTAACCACCTGACCGTTAGTCCGATTGACTTGAAAATTGGTATGCAGTGTCTTGGTCCAAGCTGTCATGTATATCTATGAGGACATTGGTGTATCTCAAAAAACATGGCCGCCATCGGCCAATGAAGTTTGAGCACCTATTAGACAAGGTTAACGGAGGCCGATCGGAACAAAACTCGGTGGGCATGTTCGACTCATGGCCCTAGAGGTCTGTAACAATTTTGAAAGAAATCGGCCACTAGTTGGCGCTAACGAGTTTTATGGCTCTGTAATCACGTGGTGTTACACTTATCATCACAAAATGCATATCATTTGATAGACCTGCTCATGCTGAACAACTTTGCCTCTAGAACCATTGCTGTCAATCAAACAGTTTATTAATTATTCACGAATATGTTAAAAACCTACTTTTGCGAACTAGTCCCTGGTTTTTTGCCCGATCGGAACCAAACGAGTCTAGGACAATTCTCTGGACTCTTTAGATCAATAATTATCAAAAAAAGTTGAACTTTTGCATTTTTCGCATGGGTATAATTGGGTCATAAAGAAAATGGGCGTGGCAAAATGCAAACAAAAGCCTATAAATCCTAAACAAAAACTCAGAACATCACGAAAATTGGTGAGCATATGTGCCATAACATTCTAAATAAGCATGCAAAATTGTATGTAGATCGGATGATAGTTGGCGCTATAACTGTTAAAAAGCAATGGTAAATTGCCTGTATTGGCTGTAAATGGACTTTTCAATCTATTATTTCAGTGGTTAAAAGCTTTCTAAATAAATCTTAATGTCTTGAATGCTTAAATGCCTTAAAGGCCTTAAATGCTTGAACCCCGATAAATGCTGCTTGCAGCTTTAATTAGGGGCCAAGCACCGAAGGTGCGGAGGCACCTATTGTATCCGTTCGCGTTCTTATTATTATTATTCTTCTTCTTCTTCCGCTCTTGGAGTCTATGGCAGCCCATAGAACCGATTGCGGGAAAGTTGTTTTGGTTTGACATTCTGATAGAGGACAGTCCCAACATTAAGTACACCAATTTTGGTGTGTCTAAGTCATTCCCTCTAGCGCCACCACCTGTCCAAAGTTTCACTTTTACTTTGCTAATAACTTTTGAACCGTAAGGCCAATCAGCGAAATCCTTTTTTCCTCTGATTCCTGAGCTCATGCCGATTCGATTGCACCCTATATCGTCATTTTCCGTCATAAAAACATGGCCGCCATTTTGAATTTTCCTAAAAAGGTACTTTTTCGAACTCGTCCTAGACGGTTTGTCCGATTTGCACGAAAATTGAATCGGATCATCTTCAGGCAGTGGTGACAAAAAGTTATTAAAATCTTGTTGATTCGTCAAACCGTTTTCGATAAACGCATGAATACATTTTACGTAGCGCTAGCAAAAACAGTCGTAAGGCTGTATCTCCGCAACGGTTTATCGTATTCAGACCAAACTTGGTACATGTACTCACAAGCATGACCTGAGGCTACATGCTGCGTTTCGGCGCAGCGCCACCTACTGGTCCGGAGATATGAAAAATGGCTATTTTTGCTTATAACTTCTGAACAGTTTGTCCAAAAATCATAAAATTGGTCTCGTTAGATTCAGGGCGACATGCCGAGTCGACTGATATCCAATTTTACCATATCGGCTATTTTGACTGTCGGCCATTTTGAATTATGTGCTAAAATGCTGTATTTTATGAACGCATTAACGAATTGTTACGAAACTTGGTGTGGGTCATCAGCACGATGCCCTGAAGGAGCCTGAGAAGTTTCGAAACAGCGCCACCTAGTGGTGAATTTTTTTTTTCAAATGCTTATAACTTTGGGTGTGGTTGACTTATTTTCAGGAGACTCATCTCTTTAGACTCCTGAATCCTTGCCGAGTCCAACAATACCAAACATGCTAGGTTTCGCCTTACGGTTTGTGTAGCGTTGTGATTTAGCACTTAAAAAACATTAGGCGATATCTTCGAAACCGTTTGTCCGATCGAGACGAAACCACCGTCAGAAGTTTGGAATCATAGCTTGTTAACTAAACGTCAATGCCCAAATGCGAAAATATGGATGTCTAGAGGTAGTAAATTCCAATTAAAGTCATGTGTCAGTCATTTTTTACGTGTTTTTTCATATAAATGTCTATAACTCCGAAGATAATTGAGATATTTTCACCAAAATCGACACACATATGTATGGGCTCACTCTGAGGACACATAAAAAAAATGGTTGGACTGAGCCTCTTGGTGGCGCTATAATAGAACAAAACATGAAATTCCCATTGACTTCAATACAGTTTTGTGAAATAAAATGCTATACTAAACAAATGCATTGGTGTAATATTACAAAACTCAGAATGTGCCATCTGCACCATCCCCTGAAGGTACCCAACATATTTAGAAACAGCGCCACCTAGTGGTCAAAAGTTATAACAAAATTTCCAAAATTGCTAATAACTTTTGAATAAATTGGCCTATTGTAATGCAACTCATCTTAGTAGATTCCTTGGGTCAAGCTGAGAACATAGATACCAAGTTTACCTTATTTGGCCTAACTTCCTGTCCGCCATCTTGATTTTCATTCAAAACCTACTTTTTCGAACTCCTCCTAGACCGTTTGTCCGATTTTCACCAAAATCGAATCGTATCATCTCCAGACCGTGCCGACTAAAAGTTATGGATTTCGTGTCGACAGACGAAACCGTTTTTGTATAGCGCAGCAGCAAAGTTGAGGCATGATGCTAATAGCACTAATCAGGCTTTATCTCTGCAATGCCTTGACATATTGACACCAAACATTGTATGTGTCATTGTAACTTCACTCTGACCACATCACATGAGTTTTGTAACTGCGCCACCTATTGGTCGAAAGTGATAATCCATTAAATCATATTTTTAATTATTGTTTCTATGATTTTTCAGGCATTTTGCCTAAAATCCTCTTTAAATGTCTTTAATTGCTCATTGTTGCAGTTGGTCTGACACTTTCAGACATGTCGGCCTGTCTTGTCGTCTTATTCTGCTTGGCCCCGGTAATGGCTGCTTGCAGCTATATTTATTATTATTATTATTAGGGGCCAAGCACCGAAGGTGCGGAGGCACCTATTGTATCTGTTCCCGTTCTTATTATTAGGGGCCAAGCACCGAAGGTGCGGAGGCACCTATTGTATCTGTTCCCGTTCTTATTATTATTATTATTAGGGGCCAAGCACCGAAGGTGCGGAGGCACCTATTGTTTTTGTTCCGGTTCTTATTATTATTAGGGGCCAAGCACCGAAGGTGCGGAGGCACCTATTGTTTTTGTTCCGGTTCTTATTATTAGGGGCCAAGCACCGAAGGTGCGTAGGCACCTATTGTTTTCGTTCCCGTTCTTATTATTATTAGGGGCCAAGCACCGAAGGTGCGTAGGCACCTATTGTATCTGTTCCCGTTCTTATTATTATTATTATTATTATTAGGGGCCAAGCACCGAAGGTGCGGAGGCACCTATTGTATCCGTTCGCGTTCTTATTATTAGGGGCCAAGCACCGAAGGTGCGGAGGCACCTATTGTATCTGTTCCCGTTCTTATTAGGGGCCAAGCACCGAAGGTGCGGAGGCACCTATTGTATCCGTTCGCGTTCTTATTATTATTAGGGGCCAAGCACCGAAGGTGCGTAGGCACCTATTGTATCTGTTCCCGTTCTTATTATTATTATTCTTCCTTCTTCCAACTGGGAGTCTATGGCAGCCCATAGAACCGAATGCGGGAAAGTTGTTTTGGTTTGACATTCTGATAGAGGACAGTCCCAACATTAAATACACCAATTTTGGTGTGTCTAAGTCATTCCCTCTAGCGCCACCACCTGTCCAAAGTTTCACTTTTATTTTGCTAATAACTTTTGAACCGTAAGGCCAATCAACAAAATTATTTTTCTCTCTGATTCCTGAGCTCATGCCAATTCGATTGCACCCTATGACATCATTTCTGTCATAACAATATGGCCGCCATTTTGAATTTATCTAAAAAGCTACTTTTTCGAACTCGTCCTAGACGGTTTGTCCGATTTGCACGAAAATTGAACCAGATCATCTACAGACCATGCTGACAAAAAGTTATGGAATTCAAGTTGATTCGCTTAACAGTTTTCGATAAACCCACGAATACATTTTACGTAGCGCTTGCCAAAACAGATGTAAGGCCGTATCTCCGCAACGCTTTATCGGATTCAGACCAAACTTGGTACATGTCATCACAAGCATGACCTGAGGCTACATGCTGTGTTTCGGCGCAGCGTCACCTACTGGTCCAGAGATATGAAAAATGGCTATTTTTGCTTATAACTTCTGAACAGTTTGTCCAAAAATCATAAAATTGGTCTCGTTAGATTCAGGGTAACATGCCGAGTCGACTGATATCCAATATTACCATATCGGCCATTTTGACTGTCGGCCATTTTGAATTTTGTGCTAAAATGCTGTATTTTAAGAACGCATGAACAGATTGTTACGAAACGTGGTATGGGTCATCAGCACAATGCCCTGAATGAGCCTGAGAAGTTTCGAAACAGCGCCACCTAGTGGTGAATTTTTTTTTTCAAATGCTTATAACTTTGGGTGTGGTCGACTTATTTTCACGAAACTCATCTTTTTAGACTCCTGAATCGTTGCCGAGTCCTATGATACCAAACATGCTAGGTTTCGCCTTACGGTTTGTGTAGCGTTGTGATTTAGCGCTTAAAAAACATTTGGCTATATCTTTGAAACCGCTAGTCCGATCGAGATGAAACCACCGTCAGAAGTTTGGAAACATAGGTCGATAGCTATACGCCAATGCCCAAATGCGAAAATATTGATGTTTAGGGGTAGTAAATTCCAAACAAAGTCATGTGTCAGTCATTTTTTACATGTTTTTTCATATAAATGTCTATAACTCCGAAGCGAATTGAGATATTTTCACCAAAATCGACACACATATGTATGAGCTCACTCTGAGGACATGTAAAAAAGATGGTGGGACTCAGCCTCTTGGTGGCGCTATAATAGAACAAAACATGAAATTCCCATTGACTTCAATGCAGTTTTGTGAAATAAAATGCTATACTAAACAAATGCATTGGTGTAATATTACGAAACTCAAAATGTGCCATCAGCACCATCCCCTGAAGGTACCCAAAATATTTCGAGACAGTGCCACCTAGTGGTCAAAAGTTATAACAAAATTTACAAAACTGCTAATAACTTTTGAATAAGTTGGCCTATTGTAATGCAACTGGTCTTAATAGATTCCTTGGGTCAAGACGAGAACATAGATACCAAGGTTTCCTTATTTGGCCTAGCTTCCTGTCCGCCATCTTGATTTTCAGTCAAAACCTACTTTTTCGAACTCCTCCTAGACCGTTTGTCCGATTTTCACCAAAATCGAATCGTATCATCTCCAGACTGTGCTGACTAAAAGTTATGGATTTCGTGTCTATAGACGAAACCGTTTTCGTATAGCGTAGCAGCAAAGTTGAGGCATGATGCTAAAAGCACTATTCAGGCTTTATCTCTGCAATGCCTTGACATATTGACACCAAACTTTGTATGTGTCATTGTCACTTCACTCTGACCACATCACATCAGTTTTGTAACTGCGCCACAGATTGGTCGAAAGTGATAATCCATTAAATCATATTTCGAATGACTTTTTATATGATTTTTCAGCCATTTCGCCTAAAATCCTCTTTAAATGTATTTAATTGCTCATTGTTGCAGTTGGTCTGACACCTTCAGCCATGTTGGCATATCCTGTCGTCTGCTTGCGCTTGGCCCCGATAATTGCTGCTTGCAGCTATATTTATTCTTCTTCTTCTTCTTCTTCTTCTTCTTCCGCTCTTGGAGTCTATGGCAGCCCATAGAACCGATTGCGGGAAAGTTGTTTTGGTTTGACATTCTGATAGAGCACAGTCCCAACATTAAATACACCAATTTTGGTGTTTCTAAGTCATTCCCTCTAGCGCCACCACCTGTCCAAAGTTTCACTTTTATTTTGCTAATAACTTTTGAACTGTAAGGCCAATCAACAAAATTATTTTTTCCTCTGATTCCTGAGCTCATGCCGATTCGATTGCATCCTATGACTTCATTTTCTGTAATAAAAATATGGCCGCCATTTTGATTCATTCGAAAAACCTACTTTTTCGAACTCGTCCTAGACGGTTTGTCCGATTTGCACGAAAATTGAACCAGATCATCTTCAGGCAGTGCTGACCAAAAGTTATGGAATTCAAATTGATTCGTCAAACCGTTTTCAATAAACGCACGAACAAATTTTACGTAGCGCCTGCAAAAACAGTCGTAAGGCTGTATCTCTGCAACGGTTTATCGTATTCAGACCAAACTTGGTACATGTCATCACAAGCATGACCTGAGGCTACATGCTGCGTTTCGGCGCAGCGCCACCTACTGGTCCGGAGATATGAAAAATGGCTATTTTTGCTTATAACTTCTGAACAGTTTGTCCAAAAATCATAAAATTGGTCTCGTTAGATTCAGGGCGACATGCCGAGTCGACTGATATCCAATTTTACCATATCGGCCATTTTGACTGTCGGCCATTTTGAATTATGTGCTAAAATGCTGTATTTTATGAACGCATGAACGGATTGTTACGAAACTTGGCATGGGTCATCAGCACGATGTCCTGAAGGAGTGTGAGAAGTTTCGAAACAGCGCCACCTAGTGGGGAATTTTTTTTTTCAAATGCTTATAACTTTGGGTGCGGTCGACTTATTTTCACGAGACTCATCTAATTAGACTCCTGAAACCTTGCCGAGTCCTACGATACCAAACATGCTAGGTTTCGCCTTACGGTTTGTGTAGCGTTGTGATTTAGCGCTTAAAAAACATTAGGCTATATCTTCGAAACCGCTTGTCCGATCGAGACGAAACCACCGTCAGAAGTTTGGAAACATAGGTCGATAGCTATATGCCAATGCCCAAATGCGGAAATATTGATGTTTAGGGGTAGTAAAATTCAAACAAAGTCATGTGTCAGTCATTTTTTACGTGTTTTTTCATATAAATGTTTATAACTCTAAAGCAAATTGAGATATTTTCACCAAAACTGACACACATATGTATGGGCTCACTCTGAGGACACGTAAAAAAAATTGTGGGACTGAGCCTCTTGGTGGCGCTATAATAGAACAAAACATGAAATTCCCATTGACTTCAATACAGTTTTGTGAGATAAAATGCTATTTTCATTCAAAACCTACTTTTTCGAACTCCTCCCACACCGTTTGTCCGATTTTCACCAAAATCGAATCGTATCATCCCCAGACTGTGCCGACTAAAAGTTATGGATTTCGTGTCAATTGACGAAACCGTTTTCGTATAGCGCAGCAGCAAATTTGAGGCATGATGCTTAATAGCACTATTCAGGCTTTATCTCTGCAATGCCTTGACATATTGACACCAAACTTTGTATGTGTCATTGTCTCCTCACTCTGACCACATCACATCAGTTTTGTAACTGCGCCACCTATTTGTCGAAAGTGATAATCCATTAAATCATATTTTTAATTACTGTTTCTATGATTTTTCAGCCATTTCGTCTAAAATCCTCTTTAAATGTCTTTAATTGCTCATTGTTGCAGTTGGTCTGACACTTTCAGACATGTCGGCATGTCTTGTCGTCTTATTCTGCTTGGCCCCGGTAATTGCTGCTTGCAGCTATATTTATTATTATTCTTCTTCTGACTAGGCGTCTATGGCAGCCCATAGAACCGATTGCGGGAAAGTTGTTTTGGTTTGACATTCTGATAGAGCACAGTCCCAACATTAAATACACCAATTTTGGTGTTTCTAAGTCATTCCCTCTAGCGCCACCACCTGTCCAAAGTTTCACTTTTATTTTGCTAATAACTTTTGAACCGTAAGGCCAATCAACAAAATTATTTTTTCCTCTGATTCCTGAGCTCATGCCGATTCGATTGCATCCTATGACTTCATTTTCCGTAATAAAAATATGGCCGCCATTTTGAATCATTCGAGAAACCTACTTTTTCAAACTCGTCCTAGACGGTTTGTCCGATTTGCACGAAAATTGAACCAGATCATCTTCAGGCAGTGCTGACAAAAATTTATGGAATTCAAATTGATTCGTCAAACCGTTTTCGATAAACGCACAAACAAATTTTACGTAGTGCTTGCAAAAACAGTCGTAAGGCTGTATCTCCGCAACGGTTTATCGTATTCAGATCAAACTTGGTACATGTCATCCCAAGCATGACCTGAGGCAACATGCTGCGTTTCGTCGCAGCGCCACCTACTGGTCCGGAGATATGAAAAATGGCTATTTTTGCTTATAACTTCTGAACAATTTGTCCAAAAATCATAAAATTGGTCTCGTTAGATTCAGAGCAACATGCCGAGTCGACTGATATCCAATTTTACCATATCGGCCATTTTGACTGTCGGCCATTTTGAATTTTGTGCTAAAATGCTGTATTTTAAGAACGCATGAACGGATTGTTACGAAACTTGGTATGGGTCATCAGCACAATGTCCTGAAGGAGCGTGAGAAGTTTCGAAACAGCGCCACCTAGTGGTGAAATTTTTTTTTCAAACGCTTATAACTTTGGGTGTGGTCGACTTATTTTCACGAGACTCATCTAATTAGTCTCCTGAAACCTTGCCGAGTCCTACGATACCAAACATGCTAGGTTTCGCCTTACGGTTTGTGTAGCGTTGTGATTTAGCGCTTAAAAAACATTTGGCTATATCTTCGAAACCGATTGTCCGATCGAGACGAAACCTCCGTCAGAAGTTTGGAAACATAGGTTGATAGCTAAATGCCAATGCCCAAATGCGAAAATATTGATGTTTAGGGGTAGTAAAATTCAAACAAAGTCATGTGTCAGTCATTTTTTACGTGTTTTTTCATATAAATGTCTATAACTCTAAAGCAAATTGAGATATTTTCACCAAAACTGACACACATATGTATGGGCTCACTCTGAGGACACGTAAAAAAAATTGTGGGACTGAGCCTCTTGGTGGCGCTATAATAGAACAAAACATGAAATTCCCATTGACTTCAATACAGTTTTGTGAGATAAAATGCTATTTTCATTCAACATCTACTTTTTCGAACTCCTCCCACACCGTTTGTCCGATTTTCACCAAAATCGAATCGTATCATCTCCAGACTGTGCCGACTAAAAGTTATGGATTTCGTGTCAATTGACGAAACCGTTTTCGTATAGCGCAGCAGCAAATTTGAGGCATGATGCTAAAAGCTTTATTCAGGCTTTATCTCTGCAATGCCTTGACATATTGACACCAAACTTTGTATGTGTCATTGTCACTTCACTCTGACCACATTACATCAGTTTTGTTAACTGCGCCACCTATTGGTCGAAAGTGATAATCCATTAAATCATATTTTTAATTATTGTGTCTATGATTTTTCAGGCATTTTGCCTAAAATCCTCTTTAAATGTCTTTAATTGCTCATTGTTGCAGTTGGTCTGACACTTTCAGACATGTCGAAATGTCTTGTCGTCTTATTCTGCTTGGCCCCGGTAATTGCTGCTTGCAGCTATATTTAGGGGCCAAGCACCGAAGGTGCGTAGGCACCTATTGTATCTGTTCCCGTTCTTCTTATTATTATTCTTCATTTTTCCGACTGGGAGTCTATGGCAGCCCATAGAACCGCTTGCGGGAAAGTTATGAAATTTGGCACACTGATAGAGGAGGGTCTGACCTATCAGCATAGCAAATTTGGAGTCTCCAAGTCATTACCTCTAGCGCCACCAACTGTCCAAAGTTGCACTCATGTTTATGCTAATAACTTTTGAACCACATGGGCTAGAAACAAAATTATTTTTTTCTCTGATTCCTTAGCTCAAGCCGATTCGATTGCACCCTATGACGTCATTTTCCGTCATGAAAATTTTTCCGCCATTTTGAATTTTCCGAAAAACCTACTTTTTCGAACTCCTCCTAGGCCGTTACTCCGATTTTCACGAAATTTGAACCAGATCATCTCCAGACCATGCCGACAAAAAGTTATGGAATTCAAGTTGATTCTCTTAACCGTTTTCGATAAACCCACGAAGAAATTTTACGTAGCGCTTGCGAAAACAGACATAAGGCTGTATCTCCGCAACGCTTTATCAGATTCAGACCAATCTTGGTACATGTCATCACAAGCATGACCTGAGGCTACATGCTGCATTTCGGCGCAGTGCCACCTACTGGTCCGGAGATATGACAAATGGATGTTTTTGCTTATAACTTCTGAATGGTTTGTCCAAAAATCATAAAATCAGTCTCGTTAGATTCAGGGCAACATGCCGAGTCGACTGATATCCAATTTTCCCAGATCAGCCATTTTGGCTGTCGGCCATTTTGAATTATGTGCTAAAATGCTGTATTTTATGAACGCGTGAACGTATCGTTACAAAACTCGGAATGGATCATCAGCACGATGCCCTGAAGGAGCCTGAGAAGTTTCGAAACAGTGCCACCTAGTGGTGAATTTTTTTCCCCAAATGCTTCCAAATGCTTATAACTTTGGGTGTGGTCGACTTATTTTCACGAGACTCATCTCATTAGACTCCTGAATCGTTGCCAAGTCCCACGATACCAAACATGCTAGGTTTCGCCTTACGGTTTGTGTAGCGTTGTGATTTAGCGCTTAAAAAACATTTGGCTATATCTTCGAAACCGCTAGTCCGATCGAGACGAAACCACCGTCAGAAGTTTGGAAACATAGGTCGATAGCTATACGCCAATGCCCAAATGCGAAAATATTGCTGTTTAGGGGTAGTAAATTCCAATCAAAGTCATGTGTCAGTCATTTTTTACGTGTTTTTTCATATAAATGTCTATAACTCTGAAGAGAATTGAGATATTTTCACCAAAATCGACACACATATGTATGGGCTCACTCTGAGGACACATAAAAAAAATGGTGTGACTGAGCCTCTTGGTGGCGCTATAACACAACAAAACATGAAATTCCCATTGACTTCAATACAGTTTTGTGAAATAAAATGCTATACTAAACAAATGCATTGGTTTAATATTACGAAACTCAGAATGTGCCATGAACACCATCCCCTGAAGGTACCCAAAATATTTCGAGACAGTGCCACCTAGTGGTCAAAAGTTATAACAAAATTTCCAAAAAGGCTAATAACTTTTGAATACATCTGGCTATTGAAATGCCACTGGTCTTAATAGATTCCCTGGCTCACGCCGAGAACATAGATACCAAGTTTTCCTTATTTGGCCAAACTTCCTGTCCGCCATCTTGATTTTCAGTCAAAACCTACTTTTTCGAACTCCTCCTAGACCGTTTGTCCGATTTTCACCAAAATCGAATCGTATCATCTCCAGACTGTGCCGACTAAAAGTTATGGATTTCGTGTCGATAGACGGAACCGTTTTCGTATAGCGCAGCAGCAAAGTTGAGGCATGATGCCAAAAGCACTATTCAGGCTTTATCTCTGAAATCCCTTGAAATATTGACACCAAACTTTGTATATGTCATTGTCACTTCACTCTGACCACATCACATCAGTTTTGTAACTGCTCCACCTATTGGTCGAAAGTGATAATCCATTAAATCATATTCTGAATTACTTTTTATATGATTTTTCAGCCATTTCGCCTAAAATCCTCTCTAAATGTCTTTAATTGCTCATTGTTGCAGTTGGTCTGACACCTTCAGCCATTTTGGCATATCCTGTCATCTGCTTGCGCTTGGCCCCGATAATTGCTGCTTGCAGCTATATTTAGGGGTTCAAGCACGAAGTGCTGAAACCCTATTGTAATTGTGCTGATTTTTATTATTATTATTATTATTATTCCGCCGTAAAACGCATCGTGCAGCCCAAACCGTAAGAGCTGGAACTTTGAAACTTTGACAGATGGTAGTACAAAAATCGAGGAAAGGTTCAGAGATTATGACCCCGATTGGCCCATAGGTGGCGCTATAACAACCAAAAGCGCGAAACTGCTCATAACTCCTAGACCGTATGTCGTAGACTCAAGTGTCTTATATCATTGGAAAGCTGGACGCCTGACGAACAAAACGTATATCTCCGATTTCATTTCCGCCATGATAGATTTTCCGCCATTTTGAATTTTGTCAAAAATCTACTTTTGCGAACTAGTCCCTGGTTTTTTGCCCGATTGGAACCAAACTAGTGCAGAAATGTTCTCTGGAGACTGAATATCAATAATTATCGAAAAAAAGTGGACATTTCGATTCACGGTCGCTTAGGGGCGCCAAAACGTACGTTGTGGGAGGGGCCTATTTTACTAAAATGGCTATAACTCCCGATGTAAATGAGGTATCTTCACCAAACTTGGTACACATGTGTATGAGCTTACTGTGGGGTCACAGTAAAAAAATCGCGACGATTGGCCTCATGGTGGCGCTATAAAATGAAAAAAACATAAAACAGGCTATAACCACCTGACCGTTAGTCCGATTGACTTGAAAATTGGTATGCAGTGTCTTGGTCCAAGGTGCCATGTATGTGTATGAGGACATTGGCGTATCTCAAAAAACATGGCCGCCATCGGCCAACGAAGTTTGAGCACCTATTAGACAAGGTTAACGGAGGCCGATCGGAACGAAACTCAATGGGCATGTTCGGCTCATGGCCCTAAAGGTCTGTAAGAATTTTGAAAGAAATCGGCCACTAGTTGGCGCTAACGAGTTTTACGGCTCTGTAATCACGTGATGTTACAAATATCCACACAATATGCATATCATTTGATAGATCTCCTCATCCTGAACAACTTTGCCTCAAGAACCATTGCTGTCAATCAAACTGTTCATTAATTATTCATTAATATGTTAAAAACCTACTTTTGCGAACTAGTCCTAGGTTTTTTGCCCAATCGGAACCAGACCAGTCTAGGACAATTCTCTGGACTCTCTAGATCAAGAATTATCAAAAAAAAGTTGAACTTTTGCATTTGGATGGCTGTAATAGGGTAATTTATAAAATGGGCGTGTCAAAATACATTAAAAAGCCTATAAATCCTAAATAAAAACTCAGAACTTCACAAAAATTGGTCAGCATATGTGACATAACATCATTAACAAGCATGAAAAATTCTATGGAGATCGGACGATAGGTGGCGCTATAACTGTTAAAAAGCTTTAAAATCATATATTTCCTATGGTAAACTGGCTGTATTGGCTGTAAATGGTCTTTTCCATCTCTGATCATATAATTTTCATATCATAATGTTCAAAACTAGTGCAATACAATTCTCTGGACTCACTAGATCAATAATTGTCAGAAAAAGTTGAACTACTTCATTTGGATAGCTATAATAGGTTCACTTCAAAATCTGGCCTTTACCAAGTGTCCCCGAAAGCCTATATCTCTTTAATCAATGCTCAGACCTTCTTAAAAACAAGTCAGAACGTGTGAAATATCACCCTGAACAAGCATGAAAATTTTCAGACAGATCGGACAAAATTTGCCTCTATAACAGTTAAAAAGGTGAAAATGATATGAATTAATGGCATGTTAAGCCAATAAGTGGTATTTTACTGCCCCCTGCTGTTTAAAATAGTCATTTTCTCATGTTGGTATTGGTATCAGCCATGGTAAATCATGATATATGATGGTGTGTGTGTGTGTGTGTGTGTGTGTGTGTGTGTGTGTGTGTGGTACAAATATAACAAAGGTTTTATTTTCCAACATGAAAACAAACATAACAGAGTGCTAGTGCACAAACAATAACCGACAATGATAATGGATGAGAGGGGAACTTAAATACACAGATCAAGACAAGGACAACAGGTGACGGTTATGATGATGAGGAGCAGGTGATGATGAGGAGGGTGATGAGGAGCAGGTGCAGGTGATGACGACAGATGGTGAATGTGATGAAGACAGAAGGTGAATGTGATGAAGGTGAATGTGACACCAATATCACTGAAACGTGTGTGTGTGTGTGTGTGTGTGTGTGTGTGTAGCATTATTGTGTGTAGCATATGTAGCAAGTATGCATTATTGAGTTAACATGGAAACACTGGTTTGCTTTAGTGCAGAAAACTGGTCAAAATCATGAGGTTTAAAGTGAAAGTGAGCCAATAAGTGGTCTTCTACTACCCTCTGCTGGCCATTCTACTTATTAATTAATTTTTTCCACATGTGCTTGCATTTATACTTGAATACACACTAAAAATCACTTATATAGCAATAACTATTATAACACAATCATATTTTGTCAGTGTTAATCACTTTATTTGCACTGACACTTCAAATAATTGCTAGTAATGTGGTAAATCATGGTAAATCATGGTTAACTATGCTGTGTGTGTGTGTGCGTGTGTGTGTGTGTGTGTGTGTGTAAGCATGCATTGAGTTAACATGGATAAACTGGTTTGCTTTAGTGCAGAAAACTGGTTTAAAGTGAAAGTGAGCCAATAAGTGGTCTTCTACTGCCCTCTGCTGGCCATTCTACTTATTAATGAAATATTTCAACATGTGCTTGCATTCATACTTGAATACACACTAAAAAAATCACTTATATAGCAATAACTATTATAACACTATCATATTTTGTCAGTGTTAATCACTTTATTTGCACTGACACTTCAAATAATTGCTAGTAATGTGATAAATCAGGCTAGAAACATGGTAAATCAAAGTAAATAATACTAGATTGTCGTTTATCTCCTGGTAAATAATACTAGAATGTGGTACAGGGTTTCCGCGGAGTCATAAAAAGTCATAAAACGTCTTAAATTTAATAATTAGAATTTTAGGCCATAAAAAGTCATAAAAATGTCCGGATTTCCATACAAGGTCATAAATTTCATTTAGCCACGTCATAAATTGATATGCTCTTTCATTCGTTGGTTCTACCATTGCCTTTTCCCCCTGAAAATGCGCTGGCGGCATAATGTTTAATGCACAGGATAAATGCGCCAAAAGCGGAACGCTCATTTGAAACGCGCGCCACACGGACCATTTACCCGCTCGGCTCAAAGTCCAAACGGCAGCGCAGCGCGAGCTCAATAGAACTGATGCGTTTACTCTGATCGGTCTCAGTCACAAGATCCAGTGAGAAGTGCTTGAATTCAGCGAAGAACACACTGTCTCAGTGATTTAAACCAGTTTAAAGGCAGATGAAACAGCGCTGACCAACAGGAGAAACTCTGCACAACGATACAGCAGAAGGCTTTTCCGTCTACAATCTCCCATCATTTACCATGGATTTACTGTAACGTTAGCCTAGTAATATTAACTGCACCATGTGGGATATACTGAATTTTATTATATTATTAGTGCTGATAATCTATTAAAGGACTAATGGAATATTTACAGTATTTAATAATGTATTTAGGCTACTGTTTTTCATACATTTCCTGAAGATACGTGCCATCAAAGTTAGGCAACACAAACCTGTTTCAAGACTTGACCCCTATTAGCACATGCAGAAACTATGTAATTATTTTCCCAATAAAGATATTTATTTTGTTAAGGACAAATGACAAATGTTTGAATGTCCTACCTCAGATTTGTGAAATGTTCACCTGTTTTAGCAAGTGTTTGTCATTATATTTTCTGACAATAAAGAGTAAAGTTAACGCTCTGGTTTCTACAACTTTCACTTGGAAGCAACAGTCTGCCTTTAAAGTCTGGTGTGTTTAGTAGTTGGCTCAAGCCCGTTGCAAATAATCAGTATCAAGAATATTGCTGTCTATTAATGTATTCAAAGCTGTCTTTAGGCATTTAAATAATACATCTTGTTACTTTCAATGAAAGTCAATTAAAAAAAAAACTTTTGAAAGGAATTTGAATGAATTTTTCGTAATTCGTGTAGGTCATAAATTTCAATCATAATGGTCATAAAAAGGTCTTAAAAAGTCTTAAATTTGACTGACCAAACCCTGCAGAAACCCTGGTGGTATATCATGGTAAATCATGGTTACCTATGCTGTGTGTGTGTGTGTGTGTGTGTGTGTGTGTGTGTGTGTGTGTGTGTGTGTAAGCATGCATTGAGTTAACATGGAAAAACTGGTTTGCTTTAGTGCAGAAAACTGGTTTAAAGTGAAAGTGAGCCAATAAGTGGTCTTCTAGTGCCCTCTGCTGGCCATTCTACTTAATAATTAAATATTTTACATGTGCTTTTGCATTCATACTTGGACACACACTAAAAATCACGTATATAACTAACTATTATAACACAATAATATTTTGTCAGTGTTCATCACCTCATTTGCACTGACACTTCACATAATTGCTAGTAATGTGGTTAATCATGCTAGAAACATTGTAAATCATAGTAAATAATACTGAAATGAGGTGTATCAAGGTAAATCATGCTAGAATCCTAATAAATCATTCTGGAACATGGTATATGATAGTAAATCATGCTAGAATCATATTAAATAATTCTAGAATGTGGCAAATCGTTGTGGGAGGAGCCTATTTTACTCAAATGGCTATAACTCAAGAAGTAAATGAGCTATCTTCACCAAACTCAGTACACATGTGTATGGGTTCAATTTGAGGTCACAGTAAACAATTCTATGGAGATCGGACCATAGGTGGCGCTATAACTGTTAAAAAGCTTTAAAACCATATATATCCCATGGTAAATTGCCTGTATTGGCTGTAAATGGTCTTTTCCATCTATTATGTCAGTGGTTACATGCTTATTAAATAAATCTTAATAACTTTTGATGCTTTTGTGCTTAAATGCCTTAAAGGCCTTAACTGCTTGAACCCCGATAAATGCTGCTTGCAGCTTTAATTATTATTATTATTCTTCTGCCGTAAAACGCATCGTGCAGCCCAAACCGTAAGGGCTAGAGCATTGAAACTTTGCCAGATGGTAGTACAAAAATCGAGGAGAGGTTCAGAGATTATGACCCCGATTGGCCCATAGGTGGCGCTATAGCGACCAAAAGCGCGAAACTGCTGATAACTCCTAGACCGTATGTCGCAGACTCAAGTGTCTTATATCATTGGAAAGCTGGACGCCTGACGAACAAAACGTATATCTCCGATTTTATTTCCGTCATGATAGATTTTCCGCCATTTTGAATTTTGTCAAAAATCTACTTTTGCGAACTAGTCCGTGGTTTTTCGTCCGATCGGAACCAAACCAGTGCAGAAATGTTCTCTGGAGTCTGAAGATCAATAATTATCGAAAAAAAGTTGAAATTTCGATTCATGGTCGCTAGGGGGCGCAAAATAAACGTTGTGGGAGGAGCCTATTTTAATAAAATGGTTATAACTCAAGAAGTAATTCAGTAAACTTCACCAAACTTGGTACACATGTGTAGGAGGTCAATCTGAGGTCACAGTAAAAAAATCGCGGCGATCGGCCACATGGTGGCGCTATAACATGAAAAAAACATAAAACAGGCTATAACCACCGTTATAACCACCGCAATCGTTAGTCCGATTGACTTGAAAATTGGTATGCAGTGTCTTGGTCCAAGGTGCCATGTATGTCTATGAGGACATTGGTGTATCTCAAAAAACATGGCCGCCATTGGCCAATAAAGTTGAGCACCTATTAGACAAGGTTAACGGAGGCCGATCGGAACGAAACTCGATGGGCATGTTCGACTCATGGCCCTGGAGGTCTGTAAGAATTTTAAAAGAAATCGGCCACTAGTTGGCGCTAACGAGTTTTATGGCTCTGTAATCACGTGGTGTTACACATATCATCACAAAATGCATATCATTTGATAGATCTGCTCATGCTGAACAACTTTGCCTCTAGAACCACTAATGTCAATCAAACCATTCAGTAAATATTCGTAATTATGTTAAAAACCTACTTTTGCGAACTAGTCCTAGGTTTTTCGCCCGATCGGAACCAGACCAGTCTAGGACAATTCTCTGGACTCTCTAGATCAATAATTATCAAAAAAAAGTTGAACTTTTGCATTTGGATGGCTGTAATAGGATCATTTATAAAATGGGCGTGGCAAAATACATTAAAAAGCCTATAAATCCTAAATAAAAACCCAGAACTTCACAAAAATTGGTGAACTTATGTGACATAACATCATTAACAAGCATGCAAAATTTCATGGAGATCGGACCATAGTTGGCGCTATAACTGTTAAAAGGCTTTAAAACTATATATTTCCTATGGTAAACTGCCTGTATTGGCTGTAAATGGTCTTTTCCATCTCTGATCATATAATTTTCATATCATAATGTTAAAAACTAGTGCAATACAATTCTCTGGACTCACTAGAACAATAATTGTCAGAAAAAGTTGAACTACTTCATTTGGATTGCTATAATAGGTTCACTTCAAAATGTGGCCTTTACCAATTGTCCCTGAAAGCCTATATCTCTTTAAAGAATGTTCAAACCTTCTTAAAAACAAGTCAGAACATGTGAAATATCACTCTGAACATGCATGAAAATTTTCAGACAGATCTGACAAAATTTGCCTCTATAACAGTTAAAAAGGTGAAAATGATATGAATATAATGGCATATTAAGCCAATAAGTGGTTTTTTACTGCCCCCTGCTGTTTAAAATAGTCATGTTGTCATATTGTTCTATAATTCATATTTAGACTTTATAAAATCACTATTTTAACATTTACAATTACATTTAGTCAAAATCCATCTGTTAAAGTATTAGTATTGACAGTTTGATCACATTATATATTTCAAATGTCTGTGTCTACAACATAATGTGTGTGTGTAGTCTTAGGTTTCTGAATAAATTCTGAATCATCTGATTAATAGCTTACAAAGACTTTGTGAAATGTTTATAGACCATTGAAATATATTTTCATAATGACATATCCCAATAGCATTGAAAAAACAACAACATTTGTCTTGTGTGTGTGTGTGTGTGTGTGTGTGTGTGTGTGTGTGTGTGTGTGTGTGTGTGTGTGTGTGTGTGTGTGTGTAAACATGCATTATGGAGTTAAAATGGAAAAACTGGTTTGCTTTAGTACAGAAAAATGGTGAAAATCATGAAGTTTAAAGTGAAAGTGAGCCAATAAGTGGTCTTCTACTGCCCTCTGCTGGCCATTCTACGTATTAATGAAGTCTACTCACATATGCTTTGGCATTCATTATACACTAAAAATCACTTATATAACAATAAGACACTAAAAAATAACTTATATAACAATTACTATTTTAGCACAATCATATTTTGTCAGAGTTTATCACTCATAAATCATATTTTGTCAGAGTATACAATCACAGTAAACAATGGTAAATCCTACTAGAATGTAGTATATCATGGTAAATCATGCTAGAATATGGCAAATCAGGCTAGAATCATAGTAAATAATACTAGAATGTGGTAAATTGTTGTGGGAGGAGCCTATTTTACTAAAATGGCTATAACTCAAGAAGTAAATGAGATATTTTCACCAAACTCAGTACACATGTGTATGGTTTCAATTTGAGGTCACAGTAAACATTTTTATGGAGATCGGACCATAGGTGGCGCTATAACTGTTAAAAAGCTTTAAAACCATATATATCCCATGGTAAACTGCCTGTATTGGCTGTAAATGGTCTTCTCCATCTATTATGTCCGTGGTTACATGCTTGCTAAATAAATCTTAATAACTTTTGATGCTTTTGTGCTTAAATGCCTAAAAGGTTTTAACTGCTTGAACCCCGATAAATGCTGCTTGCAGCTTTAATTATTATTATTATTCTCCTGTAAAACGCATCGTGCAGCCCAAACCATAAGTGCTGGAGACTTGAAACTTTGCCAGATGGTAGTACAAAAATAGAGGAGAGGTTATCAAATTATGACCCCGATTGGCCAATAGGTGGCACTATAGTAAGCAAAAGTATGAAATTGCTAATAACTCCTAGACAGTTTGTCGTAGACTCAAGTGTCTTATATCACTGTAATCCTTGGCTCAAGGTATATCTCCGATTTCATTTCCGGTATGCAAATTTTTCCCCCATTTTGAATTTTGTCAAAAACCTACTTTTGTGAACTAGTCCTAGGTTTTTCGCCCGATCGGAACCAAACCAGTGCAGAAATGTTCTCTGGAGTCTGAAGATCAATAATTATTGAAAAAAAGTTGAAATTTCGATTCATGGTCGCTAAGGGGCACCAAAACGTACGTTGTGGGAGGAGCCTATTTTATTAAAATGGCTATAACTCCAGAAGTAAATGAGGTATCTTCACCAAACTCGGTACACATATGTAAGAGGTCCATCTGAGGTCACAGTAAAAAAATCGCGGCGATTGGCCACATGGTGGCGCTATAAAACGAAAAAAACGTATAGACACCTGACTGTTTTTCCGAATGACTTGAAATTTGGTATGCAGTGTCTTGGCCCAAGGTGTCATGTATGTCTAAAAGGATATTGGCGTATCTCAAAAAACATGGCCGCCATTGGCCAATGAGGTTTGAGCACCTATTAAACAAGGTTAACGAAGTCCGATCGGAACGAAACTCGGTGGGCATGTTCGGCTCAAGCCCCTAGAGGTCTGTAAGAATTTTGAAAGAAATCGGCCACTAGTTGGCGCTAACGAGTTTTAAGGCTCTGTAATCACGTGGTGTAACAAATTTTGTCACAAAATTCATATCATTTGATAGAGCTCCTCATGCTGAACAACTTTGCCTCTAGAACCATTGCTGTCAATCAAACCGTTCATTAAATATTCGCGAACATGTTAAAAAACTACTTTTGCGAACTAGTCCTAGGTTTTTCACCCGATCCGAACCAGACCAGTCTAGGACAATTCTCTGGACTCTCTAGATCAATAATTATCAAAAAAAAGTTGAACTTTTGCATTTGAATGGCTGTAATAGGGTCATTTATAAAATGGGCGTGGCAAAATACACTAAAAAGTCTATAAATCCTAAATAAAAACTCAGAACTTCACAAAAATTGGTCAGCATATGTGACATAACATCCTTAACAAGCATGCAACATTTCATGGAGATCGGACAATAGGTGGCGCTATAACTGTTTAAACACTTTAAAACCATATATTATATGGTAAATTGCCTGTATTGGCTGTAAATGGTCTTTTCCATCTATAATCATATAATGTTCATATAATAATGTTCAAAACCAGTGCAGTGCAATTCTCTGGACTCTCTAGATCAATAATTATCAGAAAAAGTATAACTTCTTCATTTGGATGGCTATAATAGTGTCACTTCAATATGTAGCCTTGACCAAGTGTCTCCAAAAGCCTATATCTCTTTAATAAAAACAAGACAGAACATGTGACTCTTAAGAAGCATGAAAAATTTCAGACAGATCGGACAAAATTTGCCTCTATAACAGTTAAAAAGGTAAAAAATATATAACATGGCATATTAAGCCAATAAGTGGTATTGTACTGCCCCCTGCTGTCATTTCATCATACTACTCCCTAATATTGTTATATAATTCATATTTAGACTTTATAAAATCATTATTTTAACATTTACAATCACATTTTGTCAAAACTCATCTATTGAAGTATTACTATTGACAATTGTGTCAAATTAAGGAATGGAATTGAAAACGAAAGTAAAAACGGAGGCCGCCATTTAGGCCACGCCCCCCCAGTACAAATTCACTCATTACTCGAAAACGGAAAGTCGCTGCGCGCTCAAATTTTGATGGTAAGGACCTCTCCGGGCTCTTGATCGAAACGTATGGTCGCGGGCCTCGGGAGCGCCCCCCCCCCCCCCCCCCCGCGGCACCCCAGTCCGCGGCACCCCGACTTTGAACGGCCTTAACTCCCGACCCAGACCACCCCGAACCTTGTGTGAGAGCTCGTTGGAAAGGGCCCGTCCTTGGCTAGCTTCGATTCAAATGTGGTGTAATTTGCCCTGGGCATTCCAGAGATAAAAGCCCAAAAATATATGCCTTTGAACTGTCATAACTCCCGGGCCCAATCGTCAATCAGGACCGTTATGCACGCGCTGCACGCACGGACCAGTAACGGTTCTTTCTGTCATGCATTGATTGTATTTGCTTAACAGCAAAATGTTACGAATTTTGATAATACGAATAAAAATAATAGCCTACACTTCTTTTTTTTTTTCGCTGTGATATTTTTTCCCCTACTGTCTGCAGCAAAATGTTAAATTTTGTATATTGAGAAGGCGAATAAAATAATAATAAAAAAATGTTTGTGCAGACTACATTTTTATTTTCTCTGTGAAAATGTAGGCTACATGTGAAATTCTGGGAGATCTATATTAAAGTGGGATGGTCGGGTCGGGAAGAAAATTATTCTAAGCAGACAGCGGGTGAACAAATAGTGTATAGGCAGCGGGAACGGGTGGGTGCGGGATATAACCCCAGCGGGAGCGGGCGGGAGCGGGACTTAAAAAACAGTCCCGCGCAGACCTCTATCCTCAAGCACTATCTATGCTCTGAGTTTGAGAATTTTTCGCCTTCTGGTTCTCGAGATATAAGTGAAAAACTAAATTCCCATTCATTCATTCAAACACTTCAACTGTAAGATGGAGGCTGTAATTCCACTGTTGTCAACTAGAGGGAGTAGCAGTATTAGACATAGTATTAATCTTTTTATAAGCTTTCAGCTTTGGCCAACAAACAAATGCTTAAAGCTATTTTTTATTTATTTATTATTTTTGGACTGATAATATAGATCACAATGAAATATGTGAAATGGTTAGACCATTAAAAGTTTTTTTTCTTCACAATAACACATCCTAAAGACATTGAAAACATATTTGTCTTTGTGTGTGTGTGTGTGTGTGTGTGTGTGTAAAAATCCATTATTGAGTTAACATGGAAAAAATGGTTTGCTTTAGTGCAGAAAACTGGTGAAAATCATGAAGTTTAAAGTGAAAGTGAGCCAATAAGTGGTCTTCTAGTGCCCTCTTCCGGCCATTCTACTTATTAATGAAGTCTTGTGATTTATTCTTGTGATTCAGACTTGTGAGTCATTCATAATTAGACACTAAAAATCACTTATATTACAATAACTATTATAACACAATCATATTTTGTCAGTGTTTATCACTTCATTTGCACTGACACTTCACATAATTGCTAGTAATGAGGTAAATCATGGTAAATCACACTAGAAACATGATAAATCATAGTAAATAATACTAGAGTGTGGTGTATCAAGGTAAATCATGCTAGAATCCTAGTAAATCATTCTAGAACGTGGTATATCATGGTAAATCATGCAAGAACATGGTAAATCATGGTAAACTATGCTAGAACAGGGTAAATCATGGTAAACCATGATAAATCATGATAAACTATGGTTAATCGTGTTAGAATGTGGTATATCATGGTAAATCATGCTAGAACATGGTAAATAAAGGTAAACTAAGATAAAATCATGGTAAACTATGCTAGAACAGGGTAAATCATGGTAAACCATGATAAAACATGATAAACTATGGTAAATCATGCTAGAATGTGTTATATCATGGTAAATCATGCTAGAACATGGTCTTTTCCATCTATGATGTCAGTGGTTACATGCTTGCTAAATAAAACTTGATGTCTTTTGATGCTTTTGTGCTTAAAGGCCTTAAAGGCCTTAACTGCTTGAACCCCGATAAATGCTGCTTGCAGCTTTAATTTATAATTGTTATGCTTAAATGAAAATATTCTGACAGTGAGACTTAACCACAGGCTACTCGCTCCCACTGTATAAAAAATGCCTAAACACAAGTTAAAAACTATACGCACCTTTACAAAGAAACTGACATAATTTCATAACAAGCATTAATTATATATTCCTCTACCCACCTAATAAAACTAATGCAATATAAATCACTATATTTACTATTATACTATATAATAATATAGTATATATATATATTTACTATATTTATTTATTTATTTATTACTACATAGTATTCAATATAAATATTGCACATTTCTGCCCAACCATGGTAAATTACTACAGTACATTCATGGTAAATGTTTGTAAGGGTGATTAGGGGATTTAAAGTCTTCTAATTTCGTTCATGCCTCAGTGTTTCTCCTGCTTTCCTCATCAGTCTTGTTGGGAATGTTGAGGCTGTTTCATCCGATTTAATACTAATTAAATCATCGAGTGATTTGTGGTTTGTAACAGAAAGGTTTCTGTCAAACTGAAACGCTTCCCACTGGTTGTCGCAACGCTGTTTAATATAGTGTCCGGGACCGGGAGTAAACGCAACTCCGTGCTGGGCCGTGTTGAAACAACTAGTGAAACAACTGAAAACAGCGCTATTTGTTGTTATACTGTACTGACCGAGAAGCTCGATGGTGTTTTAAGCCCCCAATGGCTCCTTAGAGGCAGCTAACCCTACCCTCAACCTTAAACCTACCCATCCCCTCGCTGCCTGGAAGGCGCCGTTGGGGGCATAAAACACCAAAGACCGACCGAGAAACCGCTTCAGATGATTCAGTGACGGAGCGGTCCGAATGAATCCGAATAGTTTTAGACCGTTATGCAAGCGCGTTTAGAATTGAACCAAAAGAATGATTCATTCACGAATGATTGGTAGCCTATCGCTGGTTCAGTCGACATAAATTCGGCACACATATAATAACTGCTGAAATATTCGCACGTAAAACGTTTCTCAGGTCAAACGGAGCGAGTATCAAACTGAATTAGCCGCACCGCCAGGAAAAGAGGAGGAGGGAGGTTGGTGCCGTTGGGCCGCATAGAGATGATTGGCGGGCCACCAATTGAATAGCCCTGCCGTAGAGCTCTGGGTGACGTCTTTTGACAACACCCAGTATCATTGTGGTGATGGGTGGTGCACCACTAACATATTTTTTTTCAGGAAAAGTTGACTATTTGTATTCTATTGAAAGCTTTATTATATTATACGCTTGCATATAGCTGAGAAAAGATGCCCAATAATAAAGGAAACCCTACTTGCCTTTTATTTCTGTATAACTTTTACAGTCATATACACATTACAACCATATTCTTTGTAGATACATTCTTACTAAAGCAATTTACAAGTGAGTGTGTGTTTAAGTGACAAGTACCTAAATTCATACTAAAGCTAATGCTCATGCTAATGCGGTGCTGAAAATGCAAATACAAAAATGCATGTCATTGCAAATGCTTGATGCAAAAAGACAAATTGAGTATAGCACTGCACTATAGTTAAACCACATTATAGAGATTCCATCCATCCATCCATCCATCCATCCATCCATCCATCCATCCATCCATCCATCCATCCATCCATCCATCCGTTAGTGGAGAAGAGGGAATGTTAACACAAAGGCTGCTAATCTTTTTTTTCTTTCTCCTTGTCGGCTCCACTCTGTCCTCAAAGGCTTTGAGAAGACATGACACCCAAACACCAGAGTCTGATGAGGCCTTCAGAAACAGACTGCAGAGATCAGAGAACGAGAGAAGCAAGGTGTGTTTGTCTTTGATATTGACTCAGTGTACATAAATGCCATAAATATATTATTAATCTCAGTGCCTCGTATGCTATTCGGATAAGCTATTCGGATGTAAGCTGTGATTACATCTGGTTCTGTACGTTCAAACCTAAACAATCATTTAAGATTTGTAGCACAATATTTTCATTTTTTTATTAACTTTAATGCATGTAGCATCTTTGATCCTGTAACAGTGCTAGACTAGTAATGCACTGTTGATGTAATGCATGTGTTAAAGCAGATTAGGAAAGCTTTTCAGTACTCAAGTATGACAGTAACAGTTTTTGGAGGGAAAAAAAATCATAGAAATGATTTAAAATCATTCTAGTTCTAAATGTACAAAATAATAATAATAACAAGAACTGCAAACAGTTATACAGGGCTGAAGTGACTGTAGTGCAATGCAGAGCAGGAAGAGCAAAAACAGCAGAAATTGAACATACATGAAAAACAGGTAGAGAAGTACAGGTGAGAATGAACTCAAAATGAACAGAAGTTCAGATGAGAATGAACACAGAATGAAAAAAAACACACACTTATTTCTAATCCAAGAGGAAGAAAGATTAGTTCAACGCTTACCCGGTAAGCTATAAAGGAATTGAAATGACAACATTACATACAGTTTTATAAAGTTGTACAACACGGGACTCAAACCCACAGTCTCTGGGTGAGGTGCCTATTGCTCATTTCGTCGCACCACTGGGAAGACGTGTGTTAACACAGATGCCGAAGTTCAAGTGAGAATCAACTGGGGTCTGAGGGGGTTTTGGGGCCATGGAGAAGTTTTAACATGCCCTGACATTTGTGTTTTTTTCAGTTGCTTATAAACATATTAATGGCTAAAGTCTCATTACACTGTATTCAGCACAAACTTGGCAATAATAATATGTGAGCAACATGTATGTACATGTTTATATATACTGAACAAAATTATAAATGCAACACTTTTGTTTTTGCCCCCATTTTTCATGAGCTGAACTCAAAGATCTAAGACTTTTTCTATGTATGCAAAAGGCCTATTTCTCTGAAATATTGTTCACAAATCTGTCTGAATCTGTGTTAGTGAGCACTTCTCCTTTGCCGAGATAATCCATCCACCTCACAGGTGTGGCATATCAAGATGCTGATTAGACAGCATGATTATTGCACAGGTGTACCTTAGGCTGGCCACAATAAAAGGCCACTCTAAAATGTGCAGTTTTATCACACAGCACAATGCCACAGATGTCGCAAGCTTTGAGGGAGTGTGCAATTAGCATGCTGACTGTAGGAATGTCCACCAGAGCTGTTGCCCGTGAATTGAATGTTAATTTCTCTACCATAAGCCGTCTCCAAAGGCGTTTTAGAGAATTTGGCAGTACATCCAACTGGTCTCACAACTGCAGACCACGTGTAACCACACCAGCACAGAACCTCCACATCCAGCATCTTCACCTCCAAGATCATCTGAGACCAGCCACCCAGACAGCTGCTGCAACAAACGGTTTGCATAACCAAAGAATTTCTGCACAAACTGTCAGAAACCGTCTCAGGGAAGCTGATCTGCATGCTCGTCATCCTCATCGGGGTCTTGACCTAACTGCAATTCGTCTCCGTAACGACTTGAGTGGGCAAATGCTCACATTTGATGGCGTCTGGCACTTTGGAGAGGTGTTCTCTTCACGGTTGAATCCTGGTTTTCACTGTACAAGGCAGATGGCAGACAGCGTGTATGGCGTTGTGTGGGTATATACACTCACCTAAAGGATTATTAGGAACACCTGTTCAATTTCTCATTAATGCAATTATCTAATCAACCAATCACATGGCAGTTGCTTCAATGCATTTAGGGGTGTGGTCCTGGTCAGGACAATCTCCTGAACTCCAAACTGAATGTCAGAATGGGAAAGAAAGGTGATTTAAGCAATTTTGAGCGTGGCATGGTTGTTGGTGCCAGACAGGCCGGTCTGAGTATTTCACAATCTGATCAGTTACTGGGATTTTCACGCACAACCATTTCTAGGGTTTACAAAGAATGGTGTGAAAAGGGAAAAACATCCAGTATGCGGCAGTCCTGTGGGCGAAAATGCCTTGTTGATGCTAGAGGTCAGAGGAGAATGGGCCGACTGATTCAAGCTGATAGAAGAGCAACTTTGACTGAAATAACCACTCGTTACAACCGAGGTATGCAGCAAAGCATTTGTGAAGCCACAACACGCACAACCTTGAGGCGGATGGGCTACAACAGCAGAAGACCCCACCGGGTACAACTCATCTCCACTACAAATAGGAAAAAGAGGCTACAATTTGCACGAGTTCACCAAAATTGGACAGTTGAAGACTGGAAAAATGTTGCCTGGTCTGATGAGTCTCGATTTCTGTTGAGACATTCAGATGGTAGAGTCAGAATTTGGCGTAAACAGAATGAGAACATGGATCCATCATGCCTTGTTACCACTGTGCAGACTGGTGGTGGTGGTGTAATGGTGTGGGGGATGTTTTCTTGGCACACTTTAGGCCCCTTAGTGCCAATTGGGCATCGTTTAAATGCCACGGCCTACCTGAGCATTGTTTCTGACCATGTCCATCCCTTTATGACCACCATGTACCCATCCTCTGATGGCTACTTCCAGCAGGATAATGCACCATGTCACAAAGCTCGAATCATTTCAAATTGGTTTCTTGAACATGACATTGAGTTCACTGTACTAAAATGGCCCCCACAGTCACCAGATCTCAACCCAATAGAGCATCTTTGGGATGTGGTGGAACGGGAGCTTCGTGCCCTGGATGTGCATCCCACAAATCTCCATCAACTGCAAGATGCTATCCTATCAATATGGGCCAACATTTCTAAAGAATGCTTTCAGCACCTTGTTGAATCAATGCCACGTAGAATTAAGGCAGTTCTGAAGGCGAAAGGGGGTCAAACACAGTATTAGTATGGTGTTCCTAATAATCCTTTTGTATTTCTATGCACTGGAGAATTTTTTTTTCCCTTCTTCTAGTCAGCGAGCTCATCCTCCCCAAATTCATGCAGAATATGTCCGATGCTGGCCAGTATCAGGTCACTGTGATTCTCAAATCTGTGAAAAAGAAAAAACACCTGTGAGCATACTGATAACAGGATTATAGCAACTATTGTATTAACATTAATATATTGTCCACTCTTTACAGAAAACATAATCTTTGTGATCTCATGCATGCATGTATTATTGCACAGTATGTGAACAAAATTTGTATATTATATCTTATATAATATATTTAGCATATGAGCAGAAATTTGCAAACAAAAGCTTCATTGATGTGGCAGTAGTCTATTTTACAGTAAACACTTCATAATCTATCCAGAACAGGTCAAAGAATCCTTGTCTAAACATTCACATTACATCTGTAATATATTATATTCGTATTTAAGTTATATTCTAGAGCATATAAAAGTTAATTGGCAGTTTAATACGCTACTTTCACAGACATTTTATTTCAACATATTTCAGTCGATTTCACTCATCTCTATACAGCAAAATAGTTTGGGAAAAGCCAAACTAGTCAATGTGTACTTGTTCATGTAAAAATAGAGGGTATGCATCAACATCACTTTCCCGCCAGAACACGCCCCCCTCAGCCGGACTAAGTGGCAAAAGAGCCTGCTTTGTGACTGGATTTAATAGGGGAAACTGTGAAAATATGAGTAAAACAAAATATTATCAGTTTAAACCTAAGGTTGGGACTCAATATACTGTAGTGTTTCTTACAACTTACCAAAGATCCAGTGATCCATGGATATTGACATGCAGCCAGGAATCGTGTTTCCTGACATTTATATGTGCCTGATTTTGACTCCGGGGAAATACATAAAGCAAATTTGCCTGTGACCGCTTTATATAAATACAATATAGGTAGGTATAAATCCATGTGATCACTTATATCAATGATATATCGTCATATCGCCCAGCCCTAAAACTTGAATAGTTTTTTGTCAGTGTTTATTTAAAATCATCCAATTATGCAGTTATACAATATAAAACAACACAATATGTAGGGTATGATTTTATCCCTAAATTCAGCATATTGACACAAAATGATAACTGCAAATCCACCTTTTGCTACCTGGAGTCCAGTTGTTTCTATGAATCTATAATGTCTATAATATGTTAAGAGCTCGCTTAAAGGTCCCATGACATGAAAATTTCACTTTATGAGGTTTTTTTACATTAATATGAGTTCCCCTAGCCTGCCTATGGTCCCCCAGTGGCTAGACATTTTGATAGTTGTAAACCAAGCCCTGGGTATTTTTGAGAAAATGAAAGCTCAGACGGGTGAATCTAGAATCTTCCCTTTATGTCGTCATAAGGGTAAAGGTCACCTCCCCTTTCTCTTCTTTTCCCGCAAAGAGAATTTGGCCCGCCCATGAGAAAATGAGCTCCACGAGCGTGATATTGTTTTTTTCTCGAGAGACATCATGGCTTGCAAATGAGCGAAGCATGGCAGTTGCTCAGTGTTTGGATGTACAAATGAACACAAAAGTATTTTTTTAGTTCCTTCATCCGAGCCTCTGAAGAACCAGTGGGTTATGTGAAGGGAATAGATCTAAATACTTAAAAAACTTCTCACGATTCGTTAATCTCGATAGCTGTAATAGTAAAAGTATTCGAGAGAGTTCCACATGTAATGCTAGCTATTTCATATGCAAGCATGTCAGCCAATCACAGCAGTGATTCACTGAAGTCTCACAGCAGGCACGCCCCTTCAAACAGTGTTCAAATCAGAGGCTAAAATCAGGCTAGGAAAAATGCCTTTTATTTCTAAATTATTAAAAAAAATTATCTTAAAAACATACTAACATTATAAGGGCACCTCAGGAAACATTATAAAATAATAAAATGATCTATGTCATGGGACCTTTAAGTACTGAGGAACAAAACCGTTTAGTGCGTTGTAAGTAATTAGCAAAATTTTCAAATGTATGCAATGTTTAATAGGGAGCCAATGCTTCCAGTACTTCCTGGTTCTAGTAAGAACTATAGCTGCTTCATTTTGGACCAGCTGGAGTTTGTTTATTAAGCGTGCAGGGCAACCACCCAGTAGAGCATTACAATAATCTAGCCTAGAGGTCATGCACACATGAACTAACTTTTCTGCATTTGTCACTGAGAGCATACGTCATAATTTAAATATATTTTTAAGATATTAATTATAGTGATGTACCAACTGGGGTTCCCTGTATACTTTACAGCATTAGTTAAGAGAGATTTTTTTTTTCCTTGAGGATATTTGCCATGTACTGTACCTGATAGGCCACAATTAATCGATATTGAATTTAACTAAATTGAGTCGAATCTCAAGCTTGTGAATCGAATCGTGAAATTTGTGTCAATGCCCAGCCCTAGTCATAATGTTTTGGCTCATCGTCGGTGTATACATCAAACACATTTACATGGTGAACTTGTTCTATGAAAGAAGTCGGTCTATTGTTCATTTGTGCTTGGTACTCCTATTTCTATTTTTATTAGCTGCCAAAATGCCAAAACCAAATTTGAGTTGTTGAGTGTGTTCAGACGGCTCCTTCAGTGGGTGTTTCTCAATTGGAATAAGCTAGAAATTAGAGCAGAATTTATGCCCATAATCATGAAGCAAAAAATTTGGTTACTGCAAATTCCTCTACAGATGCAGCAGGAATTGGAGAGACTCAGAAAGCAGCTGGATCAATCAGAAGGAGGACGAGACACCCTTCTTCAGCAGGTGAGCTTCCCTTCTTCCACTGAATTGTTTTGCTACAGCGTTGGCTGATGCAAAGATGTTTTCCTTTGTTCATCTAAAATTGTAATAATTTACTCTCCTTCATTTTATTCTTGCCCTTATGTTGTTCTAAACCTAAACTTTCTAACACAAAAAGATGGCATTTTAAATAGCGGACATTTTCCCTTGCAATTAAGGAAGGGGAAGGTTACCAGTGAATAACGTCTGTTTCTCACACAAAGCTATCATAGAGCTTCAAAAGATTTGTAGTGCACCAGTCATATGGACTATATTTATAAAACCTGTTTTTTGCATCCTTAATATCAGAAGTCAGCAACCTATGGCACATATGGGGAGAGATCTGTATATTTCATTTAAATTAAGAACCTCACACCTGCATACAGTTCTACATTTTGAGGTAATTATTCCACAGAGTAACACAGCTTGTTTTATTAAGTTAGGAGCTATAAATACTAATAAAGTGTGAGAATTGAACTGTGCTAGTCAATGAAAGTGCACAGCTCTTGCAAACCATTAGCACTACCTCTGCGCATCACAAGCTGCTGAAAGCACGACGCAGATCAAGACAGCTTGTTCAACAGTTTGTTCTTCTGTATTTGTTGCACAAAGTTAAAAACCAAGTTAATGCTTTAAATTTCTGAGATATTCAACTAAGTATATACAGTGGTAGAGTCCTATTAAGCACAATGAAGGGGTTGATGTGATCTCCTTTCATGCATAGTGGGGTTCAGTGGAGTAACTAATTCAGTGGGGGATTAAATGGCGGACAGTTTTTATTTTTTAATGTGTGTGTCTGTGCTGTTGGCCTGCAGATGGATGCCATGCGTTCTCAGCTTCTGAGGATGGAGAAGGAGCGTGTAGATTTGCAGAGGGAGGTGTCTTTACTCTCGTCTCAGCAGAGAAGCACAAGGAGACCGCAGGAGAGAGGGGTGACAAGTCTTGACAGTGGTAAAATATGTTGATATGGGTGAGGTTAGAGTGTTTTGTGGATTGTTTACTGTTTAATCACTGTGTGTGTCTGTGCACAGACCTGGAGAGAGAGAATGAAGAACTGCGGGTGCAGCTGGGTAGAATTGGTGTTTCTAGTGAGATGGAGGAACTGAAAAAATGTGTAGAACACAAAGAGAGAGAGAAAACTCAGCTCGCTTTCCAGGTTGAGGTTTGTGTGTTTATTCCCATAGCCATTTCCCTTCTTAATTTAGGTAATGGAGGTGGTTAGTAGGGTCAGCAGTTTTTCAGGGTTGGGTGGGGGTTGTAATTAGTATTGTTTTGTAATTTTTGTATTGTTTTCTATTTTTATGGTTTTCTGTCTGTATGTCTTGCCATGAAACTAATTTCCCCTTGGGGGACATAAATAAAGTTAAAGTTGATTCTATTGTTTTTTACGAGTGCTCAACTGATTTTATCTATGGTAAACTTTCATGTTCATGAAGTGCAGTGAGAGAGTTCCAGCCCTCTGCCTACATGCTAAATAAAAACAATGACACCACATTGAATGAAAAAGATGTTCTTCTACTTGAATCAAACTAAATATTAAAAGACTTTTCTGGTACAGTACTTCATGAGTCATGAGTGCTTAGAATTACACATCTCTCTCAGTGTTCAGATGTCATCTTTGTTCATTATTATTTTTGTTCTTTTTGTCTGTCTACATTTTCTTTCTTTCTTTCTTTCTTTCTTTCTTTCTTTCTTTCTTTCTTTCTTTCTTTAGGCTCTTTCTGCAGATCTGCAGCGGCGTGAGCAGCAGCAGTTGAAGATGTTGGCCCAACTGAAGGAGATCCAGTCTCGTTCAGAAGACAACGGGTCAGATTGTGCCCGTCTGGAGGCCCAGCTGATGGAGAGCGAGAGAAGGAGAGAGGAGCTGCGTTCTAAAGCTCAGGAAGCAGTCCGACAGTGGAAGAACAAGTGCAAGAGACGGGAGCGAGAGCTTCAGGAACTAAAGGAGGAGAGCAGAAACAACACTGATAAAGATAAACGGGTGAGACTTTGCAACCCTTTGAAGGGATAAAAAAAAATAGCTTTTTGCCACACTTTCCATTGTATGTGATTGTGAATAAAAAAAAAAAGCCGCGTTTCCACCGCAGCAACTTTCCCCAGGAACTAGGGACTTTGGGCTGGTACTCAGTGTGTTTCCACCGCAGGAACCAGGGTCTAAATGAAGTTCTGGGTAAATGTTTCCCTCTCCGAAAGTCCCTGCTTGCGAGGTAGTACTTTTTGAAAGTTCAGGAACTTTCATGGGTGGGACTTGGGCGCTGAACATGCTGATTGGTTGAGTTCATGCCACATTTTGATTAGTCGACGCAGCATTTTATTTCAACCTCCATCTGTTGCAGTGCGTGCAGTAAGAGTTGTTTGCTATTCGAATCAACAATGGAGTTTAAAAAATACGATGGATGGACCGACAATCGACTGGATGGACCGGTTCAGGCTTTATTAAGCTTAAATTCAGAGGATGAAATCAAGCGGGAACTGACGCAGTCCTACGTCACCGGACTAATATGCCTAGTCTTCATGGTACTTTAGACCACGGTGGAAACGCAGACAGCAACAGGTCTGGGGGAAAAAAGTTCCTGGGACAAATTGTTCCGGGTAATTTCGGTGGAAACGCGGTTAAAGTCAATAGCTTTTCATGTATTATTAATCCGTAAAATAAAAAAAACTCCTCAGAGCAAAGAGAGAGAAGGTGTTCTTAGCCAGCAGGCAGAGGGTGCCCGCCGACAGCTCGCCGATGCCCTTGGACGTCTCTCTCAGCGTGAAGAGGACGTACGCCGCTGTGATGTGGATCTTGCTGAAGCTCGCTCACGGCTTGTCACTTTAGATCTCAAGCTCCGAGAGGCTCAGGAAAGCTTGAGAGGCCATGAAGAGGAAGCCCAGAAACAAATCTCCTTACAGGTGCGTATGAGAGAAGAGAACATCCAGCTGAAGGAGCGTGTGGAGCTCCAGGAGCAGAGGAGAGAGGAGGAGCAGAGATCTCTGCTGGATCTCCAGGGCTCAGTCAAGAACCTGAGCGCTGCGAGAGCTGACCTTACTGCCAGACTGGCCGAGGTTGAGAGCTCCAAGAAGGATCTAGAAAAACAGCTCACTGCGGCTCAGGAAGAGAGCTCCTCTTTTGGACGACAGCTGGAACTGGAGAGGCAAGTGCATCAGAAGGAGCTGAGCCTCCTCCAAACAACACAGCAAGAATGCAAAGCAAAACAGGACAGAGACGTACACAACATGCTGAGATTATACCAGCGAGAGAGAGATGAACTGGAGGCTCTCGTCAGAGACCTTAAGGTTTGAATATTAATCATGAAATAGTCACCTTCATTTATATAGCGCTTTTAACAATATGGATTGTTTCAAAGCAGCTTTACTGTGAGAATAGGAAATTAAAGTAACAGAGATTGTTTTGGCTTTACAGCAGCTCTAGAATAAAGTTATTGTCCAGCTAAAGTTAGTAAAGTTAGTCTTTACAATGATAACAGGAAAATAATGCAACAAAGTTTGTTTCTTGAAGAAAATAGCGTCATAGTCCAGCTTAAGCAAGTTAAGTGATTAATTTTTGTTGTGAAAAAGTTATTATTTTAGTATATATATATATACAGTGCTATGCATAAGTTTAGACACCCATGCTAAAGTTGACTAAAAAGAGGAATAAAAAATCATCTTTTGGAAATTGAACTTAATGCCTTAATTAAAAAAATTAGGAAAAATCCAACCTTTAAGGACACCAATTTTCTTTGTGAATGAATAATGTATTGTAAATAAATAAATGTTCTTACTTAAAATACAGGGTGCATAAGTTTGGACACCCCTATGTTAAATTCAAAAAGAGGCAGGCAGATTTTTATTTTTAAAGGCCAGCTACTTCATGGATCCAGGATACTATGCATCCTGATAAAGTTCCCTTGGCCTTTGGAATTAAAATAGCCCCACATCATTACATAGCCTTCACTATACCTAGAGATTGGCATGGAGTACTTTCCATAAGATCATCTCTCAATGCAAATCAAACCAGCTATTAGGCTAACTGAAATAAAACCATGCCAATCTCTAGGTATGGTGAAGGCTATGTGATGATGTGGGGCTATTTTAATTCCAAAGGCCAAGGGAACTTTATCAGGATGCATAGTATCCTGGATCCATGAAGTAACTGGCCTTTAAAAATAAAAATCTGCCTGCCTCTATGGGAATTTAACATAGGGGTGTCCAAACATATGCACCCTGTATTTTAAGGAAGAATTTATTAAGAATTATATCAATTTATTTATCGTATTTATTTACGATACATTATTCATTCACAAAGAAAATTGGTGTCCTTAAAGGTTGGATTTTTCCTAATTTTTTTAATTAATGTATTAAGTTCAATTTCCAAAAAATGATTTTTTATTCCTCTTTTTAGTCAACTTTAGCATGGGTGTCTAAACTTATGCATAGCACTGTATATATATATATATATATATATATATATATATTTATATAACCACTCTGGAGAAAACCGTGATGTCATTGTCCAGCTTAGTTCATTTCTCATATAATGGTGTCAATGCAAGCAGATCAGTAATATTGTTGAATATTAAATGTCCCCAACTAAGCAACCCAAAAGCCAAAGGCGACAGTGGCAAGGAACCAAAACTCCATCAGGAGAACCCAGGCTCAGTCGGGGGGCCAGTTCTCCTCTGGCTAGTTCACCCCAAATAAAAATTCTTTCATTATTTACTCACACTTGGGTCCTTTCAAATCTGTAGATGTTTTTTTTTGTTTTTTTTTCGTGTGTGCAGGGCTTGACATTAATGGTTGTTCACTTTTCCAAGACATCCACACATTTAAAAAAAAATAAGATTTAAAATTTGGTCACAAAAAGAAATGTTTTAAATATCTAAGAAGATAATTATTTTTAAATAAAGCACAGAAGCTCCATAAATCTCTCATGCATTCAAAAGCTGGTTGGTGACAGCTGACAGAAAACAACAAACATGTTGATTGCAGCAAAAAAAAAAAAAAAAAAAAAAATCATGGAAATTCATTGTCAAAAACTAAAAGTTGTTTATATGAAACATACACAGTTTATATGGAATACTTTTATGTTTTTTTTTTTTTTTTTTTTTTTTGTATGTCTAGAGTTGTGTAATAATGATTAGTCTTTTTTAAATTTATTTATGGAAAGAATAACAGCAGCTTGAACAGAAGCTTGCTGTAAGCTTGAATATTTAAACCTGGTGTCTTGACCAAGCCCTCTACAGAATAATATTATTAGGTTTTCACCAGAGAGCAAGATTACACACAAAGGGATTTTGGGGATCTTACAAATCTACATTGATTTCTTGCACCTAGAAATCCATCACAATTTCCTCCAAGCTAGTGAACTACATCTTGTGGGAAGAAAACAATATAATATGATAATATAAACAAAGATAATATTGTTTTGTTGTTTGTGTAGTCGGAGGCAGTGGCGGATAGTGAACTAAGGAGAACTCTGCAGCTGAAACTGGACAAAATTAAGGCTGAATGTGATAAACTGACAGAGCAGCTGAGCTCCAGTGAGGAGAGTCACGCTCAGCTCCTCCGCAAATACCACGGCCTCAGAAAAGAGCTGGATGTGAAGGTATCACGAATTTTCTGATCAAATCAGTGCTTTTCATTGATAAAAGTATAATAAAGACAAAGACTCTTTTTCAAGACCTCCAATCTGTTTGCAATTGTTTATGCTTCAAGTCATTTCTGGAATTCGAATGTTACATTGTACAGATGTAACCTGCACAATTTTGATAACCTGCACAATTTTGACAAAAATCATATTTTGTATCTTGATATTGTAATCACAATGATTAAGTTTGATTTATAGATTTTACATTTAAATGTGGGCATCTGTATGGTGTATTTTCACTCACAAGCTAATCAGGCTACACCATTTTAAAGTTACTGGCCGTTCAGAATTACTACTAACCAAAACAAAAATATCAGAAATTGACCAGATTATCAATAACTGCTTTAGATTTAAATTAGTAATTCTAAAATTAGTATTAAGTATTATAGTAAAGTATTATATCTGATTCTGAATCAATTAATGGTTTTCAGTTTTATGAGTCAATAAATTTTTGCAGATACTATAAAAGTAAAATTTAAATAAATAAAAAACTAAATTATGGTATTCACATTGTAGATTTTTGGCTGTCAATTTATTAAGAAATGAGCCGTTTCCTTACAAAGTCAGAAAAAGTTCCTTGCAGTCAGCATACTGGATACAGCGTATTGAAGCCTCTCCTCCATTGACATCCATTACACTCAAAGAAAACAATGTTTTCCAATTTCAAAATGTGGCGCAACCAGAGCCGGCGCCAGCCGAGCGCTGATGAGGGGGCGTCTGAAATACCGGGAGGGGGCGTTCACATTAACGCACGTCACCACTTTTTGCCAGGGTCGATATTCTCCCCACCACTTTTTAAAAACATCAATTTGTTCGTTTGTCAAATTAGAGTCGTTCTAGTGCTGAAATGTGTTGTTTTTTTAAATCAAGTGATCAAAAGTGCTCGTTGCCGCTTCGATCAGTGAAGCGATACAGTGTTGTCTTGTGGCTCGCGCAGTCTTCACTCTTCACACGGACGCGCGCTTCAATCCGTTGCGGAGACTGAGCTATTCGTTTCGTTCTGGTGAAATCACAACAAAATGTGCAAAACAGATCCACCCACACAATTATACATACAAATGAACTGGTAGTGCTATTACCATACAGCAAAAAAAGAGGTTGAAATGAGATCAGATCCAGATGGATAAAGCATTCTTGTTTATTTTTGTTACATTTTAATTACATTTTAATCTTACACGTGTGTAACAAAAAGTCCCGTTGTAAAAATCCCGTTTACATTCATGGTGATCTGAGGGGGCGGGAGAGTCCCGTTGAGGGGGCTTTGCCCCCTCACGCCCCCCCGTGGCGCCGGCCCTGGGCGCAACCCTCTTTATGCTTAGTTTTGCTAATGTTGGAGGCTCCTGGTAAGAGGATATATTTTATTAATCATAACCTGCCAAATTGGCCAACGAGTTAATAAGTGTTACTTGCCACGGTTGATTTTCACCCACATTTTCCATGATCATAACCAATATGGTACAGATTATTTTTGTATTTGCGCTTTTGTATTCCTACTTGCAATACCAATATGTAGTTTTTTTTTTTTAATTAGTCTTTTACACAATGGTATATATAATTATTCGCCTACTGCAATACGAGGTTTGATAACACTGAACACATTATGATCGGACACGTGATTGTCTTTTTCTCAATAGCTGGGCAGTGTTGTGCCTGCACCGATATCTCAGTGTTTCGGATGTTTTCTTAATGTCTCCTGTGTAGGTGAATTTAGCAGAGCGGGAGGAGGAAAGGTGGCAGACTGCACAGCGCTCCATGGCGGAGCTGCGTGAGAGGGTCACGGGCATCCAGACGGAACAGGAGTCCATCCTCCATGCCGTAGGAGCTCAAATTGACTCAGCCTGCCAGTTCTTGTCAAAAGACTCAGCCGCCAAGCTTGAAGTACCCCCACACACACACAAACTACAGTACACTACAGAAAACACTTGCTACACTATTGTAAAAGCTGCATTCAAATTTGTGTACTGTCAGAGTATGTACTGCTTTTTGTAAAGACCTCACTTCTTGACTTATTACTTATTGACTTATAATCTTGACATGCTACAAATGGCATGTTGGCATGTGCCTTGCGACTTACGATGTTAGCTGTGCCGTAGTTCTTTGCCATTGATGACTTAATGTCAAAGCTTCATACCGTTGTAGCGTTTATACGCCCGTATAAATCTAATTAATTATTATTCATAACGAATTATGATCAATAATTAATAATTTAATTATTTTCATAATTTACTGTAGCAGAATCAATAGTATGATTAGTCTATCAGTTCATCCAATGAACAGAAAGCATAAACAGTTATTAACTCTAGGAAATATAATATCTTCCTGGCCAAGAAAGAGAAATCCCCAGCTAACAATAAATTAAGAAATAATCAAGGGTAAAAGCAGGTAACTTTGATCGAAGTTCAAGACAATAAATTTATAAGCAGATAACACAAGTAATCTCTTTTCAAATACAAACAATACTTTATTGATTATATACTAACACATAAAGCTAATTATCTAAAACATCTAACACAAACCCACGCACACGCACACATTCATACAAGTTACAGAAAGAATTACAAAATGAAATAAAGAAATAAAAAAATAAAAAAAGGAAGAATGAGTTTGGAAAGAAGGAGTTTAAGGGTAAGAGGAAGCAAATTCCGAATTCCTATATGCACTTGTAAGACATGACCTGAACGAACCGTCAATCATTAATTTAACCCTTCTATCGTTTCTTAGACAGGTTATTACATATATCAAAACACCAGTTCAGTTTAAAAGTCTGGAGGTAGTCTACTTGCGTATTTGCTTTTGCGTTCCTTTTGGGACTTCCTTTGGTCAGCGTCAAAGGGGTTTGTTCGTTGGTTATGGTCTCCTCGTGCCTGGATAGATGTCTGTGGCGTGGATGCCGGATGGTTGAAGGTCTTTGAAGTTGAAAGCGTGCGTTGCCGTGAATCGTGGACCGAAACTTTGCAGCAAAGCTTAACTTAAAACCGAGACTTTCAATCGGAAAAGAAAGAATAACACAAAGAAAGAAAGAAAATAAGATACGGAAAGTAGCTAGATGACTGGAATGGAATCTAACCCATCTGATCTTAATTTGGGTTGATCTGGTCGTCTGTTACATGGTTAGGCTATAACCATCGTCTGCTCTTCTTCATCTTAGTTCTGCATTTGTTGAGAGCTCTTCTCTATCAGAACATTTTGAACGAACTCAGGAACGAACTTAGAGAGCGAACTTAGAGAGCAACTTAGAGAGAGAGAGCTTTGTTTTTGGGTCTAAGAGTTTTAAACTAAAAGTTTGTCCCCCCTCCTGAAGAGAGCGGACCAATTAGACACTGGCTTTGTTTGCAAAGTCATAAATCATGTATTCCCTGGGGGTTCTCTATTTAAAGACCAGATGCAACAGTTTGGGCATGATTTCTAATTATCAGAATATGAAACATTTTACACAGATTTAATTCCAGTCATCTTGCTAGTTGTGTTCGTAAGATAGCATTGATATTAAACAGTACACACTTTCATTCACACACCTAATAGTTATACAATTACATGAATTATATGGGATTAAAGCATATTAAATGGACACATATATCGTAGAAACACATAGAATGATGTCTGATGTCTATAAGTCCATTGAAAATTGTTCTTGAATGAGTTTTATGGATTTTGATAGGTAAAGTCTTTTTGGTGTGTAAAGTTTAGACATTCCAATCTGAGGTCATGGATAGTTCCTGCTGAAGAGAGGTTTTGTTCATCTCTCATGGGACCAAGATGGGGTCCGTTAGCCGCAGGGGTCAGCAGTACCATTTTCTGAACTGATCCGTCTTGCGAAACTATCAAACGTTGACCAGTTCTTCCTTCAGTTAACCAATAAAAGTCTTTGGTTAGCAGACTTTCTGGAGACTGAAATGATTCATGGCTCTGGGTTGGGTAATTTGAATCTGGAATGTGAGGGCTCTTGTGTGAGACCTTGGTCTCTGTCTTTCTCTTAACCAATCAGTAATTTCAGCAACAAAGATAGCATTGACCAGTTATGTGTTAGTGCTGGGGGCTCTTGTAATTAGTCAGACTGGTCGGCGCCTGGATCCCGTGACAAGATGGATGAGGATATGAAGTCCTGACCAAATCTTGAATTAATATTCTGTTTGAATTAATATTCTGGAAGAAGATTAGTTTGTGGTTGGTTCCTTCTCATTGTCGCTACACCGTTTAGTACAGCCCTGTTTGTAAATAAGTTCAATAATCAATACAAAATCTAAAAATAAATGGATCTATAATGTTACGATAGGTAATAATAAAGATCAGGACACAAAATTTAAATTCAAATGGGAAATGTAGCGGACTTATGATATCTATAATGCGTGCGGTCAAAATGGCCGCAATGGCCATTCTAGGTAGAAATAGTCAGAACTGTTTTGTGTTTTGTGATTTTAATAAAATAACAGTGTCACAATAAAATGTACACATATTTAGGAAAAGTCAGAGTCCTACAGCCACATTGATTTTATTTTAACAAAGTTATTACACTGTAAAATTTAAAAACGGTCAAAATGACTGCCTTGGTAGTTCTAGTGTTAATGCAGTTGTATTTTTTCACTGTAAATTATTTAATTTGTTTGGTAACAGCCCTATAGTGTTTTATTATTCTATTTTAAGTTATTGATCTAATTTAAGAATTTAAAATGAAAGATGAAGCATACATTTAATAAGATTAGGGGGAAGAAAAGCATTTTATGAAGGTAAAAAAATGCTTTTGGGATAAATATCACAAATATGCAGATTTTAATATGTCAAAGCTGATGGAACAATGATGAGAATGTTGCTTCAGAATAAATTATATTGACAAAATCCTTTTTTTTCCGGACAAGCAACTTTTTTACTTGGACAAGTGAATGACTGATTTACTTGTACACTTGCACAAAATTGATGGTTCGATACGTACCACGGTTTTGAAGTCAGGGTTCGGTACAGCAGGGGGGAGAATGCTAAACATACAGTGGTGGTCAGAATTGGTCAGAATCCACAAAAGGATAAAAAATGCAGATTTATTTTTTACAGCCATTTTTTATCATATTTACCAGGGGTGCCATCAATTTTGACCACCACTGTATATATATATTTTTAAATGTGATTTACTGAAAAAAAAAATTGTGCCTCTGTCTTTAAATTAATTCAATTATAATTAAAAGTTTCTTAAGGATAATTTTTTATATTTCTGCCAATGTTGTAAACTACATACGTGTACCGTTACACCCCTAATTACTATTTAATCAAATGTCAAGGAAGAAAAATTAGTTTTGTGACTTAAGGTAAAGTGAGGTCAAACTCAACAATGGGCCACGGCCTGCCCGGGTCAGCAAGGGGCGGGGCGCGTTCGGTACGCCATGAGAGTATCGGTTTTTCAGTTTTTATAGTTGTCAACATTTGAAGTGGATCAAAAAAGTTAAAGTTGTCCTAAGACAAGAATGGGTATTGTTCACAATTCATGTATAACTTTGATGAAAGGTTTTGATCCACTTCAAATGTTGACTAGTTAGACCCCTAATAAATAGATCATTTCTGATAGTGCTAAGTGTTCCCCCGACATGAACAGAAGTCTCCTCTCTGAGTTGTAAAGTCACTTCCTGCTTCTTGCAGGTTGTCTGTACTTGTTTCTCAAAGCTTTAAGTAGACTTTCTTTGCTCTCAGCTCGAGCTGTCAACATCCATGTTATATCCCAGTCTTTAGCATTCCTCTGCATCCTTCACACCTTTTTATCCTCTGCCGGCACTCTCCTTTGATTCAAGAAAAAAGAAGTGACAAAATGGCCTCCTTCCCCATCATGTGTTTGTGTCAGCAGTTTAAAGCGGCATGGCGTTGTTCAAGCGTTGTTGATCGTGACAGGCGAGAGCTGTCAGGGGAACACAATCCACCTCCACACACTTGCTTTTTTTTAAAGGTGACAGAGCCCCCTCCTGTGATCGCTCACTCTGGAGGCGTACATCATCGCTCTAAATGTGAAATTTGTAAATCCGCTCATTTTTGTTTCTTAAGGGATTCATCTGTGTGGTGGGGTTTTTCCATGGAGCCCAAGATCTGGGAGGTTTACGATCCTCCAGTAGACTGTCACCATCTCAGAATGCATCAGAAAGCTCACCCTGAACAATTACGAAT
>NC_137133.1:21190349-21247849 GCF_949319135.1 Squalius cephalus | reverse complement strand
CCTATAGAAATCCACAAATCTGGAGACCAAATGCCTTTTCCATTAGGCCAAGTGTTACGAACTGCTCTGAGACACGAAGGTAGAGGATCCAAATGCAGTTTAATAAAAAGAGTTATCCAGAATCATAATCCAACACGAGCAGAGGGTCAAGCACAGGAAGGCAGTCCAAACAAACAAATAAACAAACAAACAAACAAACAAACAAACAAAACAAGCAGGGGTCAGAGGCACAAGAGTAATCCACGGAACCAGGCAAGAAATCCAAAAAACCAAGAGACATGAAAACCAGGGAAAACGCTCAGAAGTAGGGATGGCTGACGCGAAACAGTCGTTCCGAAGCTTTGCGAGATCCCGAAGCGCAGATGCTTCGAAACACTGATCCGATGCGTGATTCAAAACACCCATGTCACGTGACTATGGCCAAACGAAGCCTCGAAGTGTTTCACTAAGTGTTTCATCAGCTGTGGACCGCCGAATCAGCGTTTGATTGACACGGTCGGGAACAGACCACACAATCACACATCTGTATAAAAGTGAAATCAACGCATATTGACCTTGTGGGTTTTTGATTTTTGAGCTTGATTTTGAGATAGCGGATTTTTGGTGATATAGTGACATAGTAGGCTAAGTCCTTCCACAGCAGAGAAATTAATATTTTTGAATAAAAATCTCTAAAAAAGTGAGACATTGTGGCTTGATATCTTTTATTCCCTTAACGCCTACTGTCGCGAATTCGCAACAAACCCCTTCCATTCAGACTGCAGGCGAGATAGCGTGTGTTTTCCCCCAATGCCTGTTTGTGCACATTCGATACATACCTAGGAACCTTTTGCACGCACTGGTTTCTCGTAGGAGCGGTCGGATTGGGAACTACATCCGGTTCACGGAAGCTAATATTTTGGTTTGCAAAATCCGCATATCAAGGCCGCAAATGTGGAGAAATTGCCCAAAATGAGTTAAGTTGTGCTAAGATAAAAATATGTACCAGCTTATTGATTGCTTCTATAGCTATGTTATTCATATAGACTTCATGTGACGAATATTTTTTACGTACTTTGTAGATTTCTGTTTGTAGCAAATTCGCGACATTCGTCCATAACGGCTGGATTGGGCTATAATTTTAAAATAAATAAAAAAAATTTTCACAAAAAATAGCATGTTAGGATATAACACTATAAGAATATATAATGTATGCACTGGAGAAACAAGGAAAGAGTTAAACAGAGTGTAACATGGAATGTATAAAAACTACTGTCAATGTTAGGGAGTAGGAGAGTGTTTTGTTTCTTGCTGTTGTCAAGATTCATTAATTTGTCAATTAAAGTTTATAAGTTCTAATAACTTTGTGCCATGAATAAAATCTACATACCTGAGATGGGAAAATGTGTTTTATTAATTTTACCATTTTGTGAAAAAAATTACCCTAAATGCCTGTTGTCGCTAATTTGCAACATACCTAAATTTATATATATTCTATATGTTATAGACAAATTAACAATCTCAACTTAATTTAGCATCAGCTTAGAGCCAGAAACACACATAATAATTTTTTTTATTTAATTGTAAATAAATTCAGGCGTCAAGGGGATATTCATTTTGCAGGACCAAAATAACATTATGCACAGTGAGGAGCCTATAGGTTACAAGCTTCACATATTAGAAAAATACAATAATAAAAAAACAACATTTTTTTAATGGCTTGTCAAGGTTGTTTCAGATCAACACCTGCAAGTGACCACTAGGTGTCACCGTTGAGACGGGTGTCGGATTGATTCGAAGCCTCGAAACAATATGGCCCATTTGGTTCAACTGTTTCATTGCTTCACGAAGCCTCGATCTGCCCACCACTACTCAGAAGTGCAGTGCAACAACATACAAACTCAAAACTAGACAGACTAGGACTAAGGAACAGGACTGGGGAACAGAACAACCAACATCAAGATCAAGAACCCACCAACACCAACACAAGACACAGGGTTTAAGTAAAGAGGCAGACAAGCTAAACAAGATAACAAGATAACAAGGGGGCGTGGCTGATTAGAAACACCTGGGAGACTAATAAACAGGAAAAACCTACAAAGGAGAACAAAACATGGCACAGAACAGGGGCCCGTTCTTTGTACGTCGCTAACTCAGTTAGCTGGATTTGATTGTTGGCGATTTGGCATGATCTTGGATTGTTTGGTTCTTTGACGCTCATCCTGGACTTGCTGTCATAGGCATAGCAACAGGTGCGCAAGCTTAAACCTGCTCGGGAACAGGCTTATTTCATGTTAACAGGATTAGATCCCTGCTTTATAAGCGGAGGTGATACGGGAAGTCCAGCGCAGCGCGATAGTGCACTTTCTGAGATATATATTTTTTTCTCGTGACTCGTGAGATTGTCGTTTACATTATTAATTTGTTGGAAACGCACATTTATTTTCGACTTATCGGAATCGGGCTTAAACTAGGCTACAGCACAAACTGTTTGCATTGCCCTAAGATTATTTGCGAGTGGCTCTTTCCTTTGCACTATTGGAGATGCGGAGAACTTGATGGAAAGTGCTGTCTGTCGTGTCATTCGGAGTTTACCTGGCGCTTTTAGGTTTAAAAAACAGTTTTAGTTTTTTTTGTGGCATTTCCAAGCCACTTAAGACCCAATGTTGTAAAGCAGTTTTTTTTTTAAAGCAGGTTTTTTTTTTTTTTTTTAGGCTATCATAATTTTTTATGAAGATCATGCAATCATGACCATGCCGATTACAGTATATGTCACTCAGGCTTCACTAACGTGATTGGTACCATAGACTATAGGCTAGACCATAGACTGCCATCAAGGCCTCAATGAAGGGGATTATGTGAACAGAAAGGGGGTTCACAATGTAATGCGCAGCCCAGTTACTATTACTATTACTATTCCAGATTGGTAATATTATATCAAATAAAAAAAAGGCAGTTGACTAAAATCTTCCATATCACAAATGTAAAAGCAAAATGGCCAGGATCTGTGCATGACTTAAGAATTTTCAGAGATTCACATTTATGCACATTATTTGAAAGTGGTAAGGAAAGTTCCACAATTAAATATCAAGCTCACTGTATTACATACACTTATGCTGATCCTAACAGAACTGCATTTTTTCATAGGTGATTATGACATGTTCCTGCCTGCAGACAGGTGTTTTATGACCCCATTCCCTGACCCAAACCAGTTACAATGCAGCTCTTGCCAGGACAAGGGCACACAATGAAATTATCTTTGGCTAACTAAAGGGAAGATTTCAGTGTCTGAAAAGTCTGAGGGGTTGCACACCTGACAGGGCCTGTGACATTGTTGCATGTGCCATATTACACAACATTGCCCAAAAAAACAAACAAACAAACAAAAAAAACTTTTCATTAAATGTTTAATAAAAGACAAATATGCTTAGTTCCTTGAGTTTTATTTCAATTGTTCTTTGTAAAGAAAAGCCAGTGGTCAAGTGCCTGCAACAAGAGATATTAGACACATGCCTCATGCAACAAATAAAAAGGAAAAGTTGGCTTTACACTGCCCACCTGTAGGCCTATGTCTCCTCTGTCTGTGCAGACTCTTCTGTAGGCCTTTCTGTAGATGTGGAATCCTGCAACTTATATTGCAGCCATAAAGCATACAAGTATAAATTAAGTAAAGTTATTTATGCACTTGCAGGTAGGCTAGTTATCTGAGAGGGTTTATTCACTGTCCAGTGCAATGGAAACAAATGGACATTACAAAGTCTTATACTTTCTTTCCTTTGGAAAGTTAGAACATGTCCACTTACTGCACATATTTCAGCCACCACTTTCTTGGGAACAGATACAAGTGTTGGTGTATTATGTAAAAGTGCACAAAAGAGGAAAACACAATGTCATTACGATGAACTACACTCGGGAAAAATGTGATCAATAACTCATGGCAAAATATTTTTACATTAACATACGTTTATCAGTTTTCACTTTCACAAGTCAAAGCAATTCATCATTACTCAAGATTTAACAGTTGAAATGACTATACAGCCTTAATTTAATGCAGCAAAAATGATTTTACAGTGTAGGCTACTAAGATCTTTTCTTTCTTTTTTTTCTCAGCCTTTTTTTTTAATTTAACAGTGCCTTTTATAGACTATAATATAACTAAAAATTACCATTATGTAGAATATTTTTGTACTTCACTTTTATTTGTTCCCATGTTCTAGAGTGGTGACTCTGACATTACAATGAACAAAGTAATTATGCAATTATTAAAATACAAAAATATAGGCTATTAAGTGATAAAAACATCTAACATGGCCACTTCTAACGAATTTAAATTGTCTGCTACTTTTTGCCAGCTAGTTTAAAGCTGGCTTTTGCAGACTTTGAGGTGTTCCCTGGCATTTTGATTAAACATTAAAATTCCGAATAAACTTCGACTATTAGTTCTTGCTCTGCTGAGGAGAAAAACTGAGCGCGCTCTTTGGCCTCGCTGAACAGCCAATAGCAGCGTTGCTGATCAATGTTTCTACTATCGATACATATCCCCTTTTAAACCAGCGCATGAACGCGCAATTATCTCAGATAACTCAATCCAGCTATACTAATCATATCTGGCAAGTGTGTTCGAAGAACCTAATTAGCCAGATCATGATTAGCACGATGATATCATCTTGGATGTGTAATTTGATCTCGGATGTTTTAAGCAACGTACGAAGAACGGGCCCCAGGAAATAACTAAAGTCCACACAAGACGAGGGGAATACAAGACAGGAATCATTACACCAAGTGAATGGGCTGTCTAATACCGGTTCCAAAAGTTTGGAAACATTACTATTTTTAATGTTTTTGAAAGAAGTCTCATATGTCTCACAAGCCTGCATTTACTTGATCAAAAATACAGAAAAAAACAGTAATATTGTTACAATTTAAAATAATGGTTTTCTATTTTAACATACTTTAAAATATAATTTATTTATGTGATGCAAAGCTGAGTTTTCAGCATCATTCCTCCAGTCTAATCCAGTGTCACATTATCCTTCAGAAATCATTCTAATATGCTGATTTGATACTCAGTTATTATCCATGTTGGAAACAGTTGTGCTGCTTAACATTTTTTTATAACCTGTGATACTTTTTCAGAATTATTTTATAAATAAAAAGTAAAAAAAAAGAACAGCATTTAATGAAAACAGAAATCCTTTGAACAATATACACTACCGTTCAAAAGTTTGAGGTCAGTATTTTTCTTTCTTTCTTTTTTTGAAAGAAAAAAATACTATTCTTAAGCAAGGATGTGTTAAAGTCTTGCTGAACTATTTCTTAAAAACAAAAACAAAAACACAATCACTCCACAATCACATACTAGATTAACAGTGTCTTTTGGATTCAGCTTTTCTTAAGATACAAACCACAGATTTTTTGCAGAGCCTGATTTCAGGTCTTGAGAGCTCTGCATTTTTCACTAGGTTTTAGGGCAGCACTCATACTTTAATGAAGGCATCATTTGTCATCTGTCATTGTGAATGAGGACATGTTCACCTTGGAAAGTGGCCGAAACTAGGAACGGTCTAGTTTGATTGAAATGAGATTGCTGTGTGGTTCTAGTGAACACGTGGCATTGGTCACATGTCATATAACCTAAGAGAAGCTGAGTTCATTTTTATATATTCATATATTTTTATATTCAATTAGATTGAATAAAGTATGTTTGAGCAAGTTGGATATGTGCAGTATTTAGTTTTTCAGACAGCATTAGGTAATTTCTTTGCCCTTCCAGCACTAAAACAGAGCTAAGCTCAATTTCCCAGAGCTAGCAAAGAGGGTGTCCCACATGCTTATTTTTAGTGTGCAACGCTTTCTTCTTGCCATCTTTCAGAGATTAGCAGCGCTTTCACTGATGTGCCACTGGGAGTCCATCACATTACTTCATTATGATATATCTGTTTAACCAAGGCAGAAAATTACAGCACTATAAGCCTTCTCAATCAATCAATGTTCTCAATTAAAGTAGGTTTGCAGCTTACCGTTCTGCAGTGCACATCCTCTCTGTACTTCACCCTTGAGTATGACACAAGACCCAGATGAAATTGAGATATAAGTAAAACATGTTGAGCAGTTCTTAACTGGCATTGGAAAGTGGATTATTTCAGCAAATCAGTTTGTCGAAAATAAACCAGTTATTTATTTATTTTTTAGCAATTTTTTAAAAAGTTGTTCAGAAGTCACACTTTTTTTTTTTTATGTATAAAAATGTGTATAAAGCATTTACTGCTATTGTTTATCACTGTTTTCAATTCAGTAGCATTTTAAACTGATGTTTACTATAATGTATCAATATGTGTATTTGTATTTATTATGAAATTACTTAAAACAAAATAATCATTATTTCAAATTAAAGGACAAGTTCGGTATTTTACACTTAAAGCCCTGTTTACAGATCGTTTCTGATGAAATAGAACGGTTGAGATTAAAATGTGGACACATGCTGCTGTCCCGAGAATTTTAGGTTTATTTCGCTTCTCCCCCCCACCTACACAATGGCAGCCTATGGGCACTGGAACAATCCTTCCTAAAACGCATTAAACTTTCGTTTACAAAGACGTGAAACTCACCGAGTGGTCAGGGGTGTTCACTGATATGCTCACACAAAAATCGCTGCAAAAGATGCTTTCCAACAGGTTTTATCGTAGTTTTTGTCTCCTCCATTGACTTGAATTGGATGGGCTGTGTGCGGTACGGTATTACTCCGCCGCTTCTTCTTCTGCTTCTTCTGTGTATTCAATTAAATGCCAGTGGTTTGCTTGTAATTGGCAAAGGTGCATTATCGCCACCAACTGGGCTGGAGTGTTTATTATTCAAGCTCTCAACGGAAGAATCTGCGGGTGTGAGACGTTTGGAAAAATAGATCCACAGTTTTACAACGAATGGTAAAACACCTGGGGCCGGTTGCACCAGCTGTGCGTAAGTTATAACTTAGCCTAGTTTTGACGTAAATGGGCACTAAGTTACGACTTACGCACTTCTAAATATTTTTGCGTTGCACCATTAAACTTAGTTGAAGCGTAACTCTACGTTTAAACTAAATATTTACGGCAGCCTCCGATCAGGAGTAACGGCTGGAATAAAATATCAAACACACTGAACTGCATCAATAAGCTATTCTTTTACCTGACAGACTTCAATTCTTAATACATATATGATAATGCAGACATTTACACTCGCTTACATTTTAAGAGAGAGAACATTATGTGAAAAGATTACTTTGTCAGAGGCTATCTTTAACACGAACCCATCCTAAACAGCGCGCCGCTGTGTGCATCGGTCCATGGTGTGCATGTCAAATAGCCTATCAGTCATAATCAATAAACGTAATTTCTTATGCTTTTTGTATCAATATTTTTTTATTGATCCTTATTCATTTCATTTCAAATAAAGTTTCTGAATGTTACATATAAAAACACTTATGCTATTCATGATCAAGTATCGTATTTAATGGAAACTTATTTTTACCGTTAGTAACATGAGGCAAAAGAATGAAGGATAAACTGAAATTCACAGCATTTCAACACAACATCTGCTCACGTATTTGAAGGCTGCTATTGGATAACCGAGGCTAAACGTCATATTATGCGACTTCGAATTACTTTACGGAGAGCTTACGGCCTACTAGCTACGTTCTGCCTTACGAACAAATGGTGCAACGGAATAAAGTTCAGAGTTAGTTACAAACTAGCTAGTAGTTACTAAGCCTCTAGTGTGGACTTTACGTTCCAATTTAAGAAAGAACTTACGAACGGCTGGTGCAACCCTACCCTGTTGGAAAGCATCTTTTGCAGCGATTTTTTTGTGAGCATATCATTGAACACCCCTGACCACTCGGTGAGTTTCACGTCTTTGTAAACGAAAGTTTAATGCGTTTTATGAAGGATTGTTCCAGTGCCCATAGGCTGCCATTGTGTAGGTGGGGGGGAAAGCGAAATAAACCTAAAATTCTCGGGACAGCAGCATGTGTCCACATTTTAATCTTAACCGTTCTATTTCATCAGAAACGATCTGTAAACAGGGCTTTAAGTGTAAAATACCGAACTTGTCCTTTAACACTTGCTGCAGCCTAATGGATTTAAGATGTTTATCGCAAGAAGTAAAATACGGTAAAAATCTAGTTAAACAAAGCTTGTTTCTCAAAGTGATTTTTCAATACATTAATACAAGGAAGAATGATATTTGAACTCATTCACAGAAATTAATAAAACTTGCACCATTTTCTCTTGCTAGCAGTTCCTGAGACAAAAAGCACTGCAAAACTATTGCCACATAACCACATAAACGTGCATTTAAATTATTGTAATATTCACAATGTTGCAGAACTTAATATCATCAACAAAAAACATTGCTATATATCTCCCCGCTTTAATCAATGAAATAAAATTAAAAATACATGGCCAGTCAAACATTTAAAGTATTGCAATATTACAATATTATGAGTAGCTTGTAGAAATGAGCTGTCACTGTATAAGTAGACAGTATGTTCAGAGGTTGCTATAATATAATAATATGGGGCTTCTAGCCATGTCTATTACTGTACATCCGATACATAAGCACCATAGAGAGAAACCACTTCAATGTGTCAATCATGAGCACTTGAGCCCAGCATATGTTATTCATGTGTGGACAGTCCATCTGATCTTCACACAGAAAATGAGCCACCGAGAGCAGGGATTATCTGTCACATCTCGCCTCTCAATGCATATGATTTTTCACACATATTCACATCCACCCAAACACACTAAGAACTCAAAGTGTCCATGTCTCATTGAAGTTGACAATGGACAAGAGTAATTTACAAAAAGCAATTATGAGGGAAACCGCATTGCCGCCTATGCAATCATCTATGTCAGCAGCCACGGTGCAAAACAAGAGGTCCTATTAAATACGGCAGATCCACACAGCGAATATTCATTTTCGCTAACATGGTTCTGTCTCCGTGACGTGCACATTTTATTTATCTTTTTAAACAGGAAGGTGCACAGCAGACTAGTTACAAAAATGGTGGTTTTAAACTTGAGGTCATGGCCTACATAATTATTATTGTGTTGAGACATGGGAACCGAGACATCTTTTCAGTTATTATTTTGGCAGTATTCAGACAGAGACTATCTCTATGCATTTATTTGCTCTATTTTACTTGCTCAGAAATGGCTACATTGCTAGATTTTTTTTCCCAAGTACATTTCTATTCAACTCATAGGAACCTGAAAATATCAGTTAATTTTTACCCTGTGTTTTCCAGGTCTGGAAAAGTAATGGAAATCGATACAATCTTAAAAGTAATTAATGTCTGAACTGAATACGTTTTTGTAAAACTTGCTAGCAATTTATAGTGATGTTTGATTTGGGAGTGGACTGGTCTTAATTAATTCATTTCAAATAACTGTCCCACCAGTTGTAATACAGTACTTGTACTACAGTACAGAAACTGGTTTGTGAACCATTGGTGAATTTGTCCAAAAAACAAATCAACTGCAAAAAAAAAAAAAAAAAAAGGCAGCATGGTGAGTTTATATCTTTTTCTTTTTGAAAGTCCAAGTCAGATCTCCAAACAAACCTGAGTGATTCTCTCAATCACCACAACAGCTCAGGAAAAGTGATCCAAGTGGCAACTTCATATAACAGAAGGACAGTGACTTCAATCAAAATACACAGATTGCCCTCCAAAGAGCTTTAATGCAACATTTCAACTGCATACAAACCCGTCAACCGTTCTCTTAGGATACAGGATGAAAAGAGAAGGATGAAAGTGAATCTGCTCATATTGAATCACTTAGTAATGTATATGTAGATTATACAGGCTCTTTTGTTTATTAATGCATGCTAGTTTACAGTCACCAGGCATATGTTCGGTAACATTATGATGACAGGAAGATGAATTAAATGAATATAGTATTTGAATTGGTTTGTTACACATCTTCAAATGTCTAACTCATATAAAATGAAAATAAAAGTAAAAATTAAAGTAAAAGTACCCAGCAAGATAAGTAAAATGCATCTACAGTATATTGCTTAAAGACATATTTGACCACATAAGTAATAAAAAATTGATCAGGCTAGATAATTGCTGGTTTTGAGTGTACTACATTAAAACGCACCTGTACATGTGGTTCAGGAAGGAAAGTAACCCGCACATGCGTTTTAGCCGATGATGATGCCATTAGTTGTAGGGAAGACAGTGGTGATGACCTTGGATACGAACGAGACTGAGCCTGCAGTGTAATCGCACATAGTGAACACAATAAGAGTGGCAAATGAACGGCTCACAATCATAGACTATAAAAAAAATGGATGACGCCCCTTTGCTCTCTTCCATTGATGAGAACTGAAGCCGCCAGTGTGCCGATATGGCGCTGACATATTGGAACTTGAGTCTGCACAGTAGCGATCTCGGGACCAAACCTGCGCAGTAGTGAGCAGGAAGTAAAGCCGCGAAATCAACGCTCCGCCCTCACTCTCGCCGAATGCACTCAGGGAAAGTGCATTCTGCACACTTTTTTGAAAATTGATTGCAGTACGACAAGAGGCTTGTTAAAATAAAGTAAATACAATCTCCTCAGTCCTCCGAAGATCCCGAAAAAAATGTCCGTTGGTGCTTCAGTGACTACTTCGCTCAGAAAACCTGTCAATCACAGCTGTCCATCATGACGTTACACCACCGCATCACGTAACTAACTAAAAACCAACTTATTTTTGAAACAGATAAACGACAAAAACGACAGCAAATGAAAGAAACCACCTTTGGAAAAAAGATATTTGAAGTGTAATTTAATTGTTTAGTTGGTCTCACGTCCCGTTGAATAACACGGGGAGGCGGGGCTTATGACCTTTACTAGGACCAGTCACCGGGGGGCGATCAAGACGTTTTGGCTTCAATTTTCAGGGCTTGTGCGGCACGCTTGCTCACAATCCGCACTAGAGCTGCACGATTCTGGAAAAAAATTAAGAATCATAATTCTTTTGCTTTCGATTCTCCCACGATTCTGAACAGACAACTTAACAAAATAGCGTAATTTACAAGAGGTCAAGACAAAACATTTATTGCTGCAGTCTATTTAAAATGTTTAATTAATCTCAATGAATTATTCAAAATCGGTCAATGTCAATGTCTTGTTTCATTACTGAATGAATCACTTTTTTTTTATGATTCAATGACAAAAAAATAAAATAATAGTCACTTGTCACCACCTAGTGGTGTAACGATGTAATTGATACCACTGATATTGTCATGTTTTGTGTGAGTATGGCTTCTGTTTATAAGGGGCTATTTAGACAACACCATTTTCAACTAAAAAGGGAAAACCTTTGATGTGTTTTGGCTGTTCATTTACATGACAATTGCATTTTGGTGCCCTGAACATGCAGACTTTTAAAAACAGGTTTCAAAGTGCACGTTTTTGAAAACAATACCATTATCATTTCAGTGTAAACTACAAAAACGAGAATCTGTGAAAACGTTGATGCGCATGCGTATTACATGTTTCTATAGGCATGCACATTTGAATTTGTCTGTTTTTACAAAGTGACATCGCCAACTACTGGCCTGGCATTCATAATACAGCATTTTTAGTTGTTTATAAACTGTGATCGTTTTGATAATGTTGTCATCTGTACAAAGAAAAAAACGTTTCAGCTTTAGTTGTTTATAAACTGTGATCGTTTTGATAATGTTGTCATCTGTACAAAGAAAAAAAACGTTTCAGTTTTTAGGACATCGTTGTCGTGTAAACTTAACCTATGTGCTATGTGTTCCCCTATCTATTTGTATTGACCCCAGCCTTCTTGTTCTGATTATTAGTTAATTTACCCCACCTGTCCTCCCTCGTTATCCTCCTTGTTTGCTTCCCTATTTATTCTCCCTGTGTTCTCTGTCTTGTGCCAGATTGTCATCTAATGTTCCCACATGTTTTAGTGTTCCCAGCTGTATCCAGCCCATCTCTGCCTTGTTGTGTCTGTGGATCATATGTTTTCCCCTTCGGAAATGTATTTTTGTTTTTTGTTTAAATGTATTTTTGAATTATAATAAATCCCACTGAGCTCACGTTGAGTCCTCACAATCCCTTCAACCAAAACCTGGCATATACAAGTAGTTCTTGTCATTTTCATTTAAATGCACCTGTTAAACGGTTAAATCATATAGTAACAGACAATACATGTTTTTTTCCCCTCTCATGCTCTTATTTTTTGGAACCATTTTAACAGGTTGTTTCATGTCAGACTAGTTATCTCTTTAAAGAAAAAAAGACTGAAAATTCACTAACCAAGCAGTTTTATATTCAAGGTCATGCCATCCCTAATCATTATTGTGATAAGACATGGACAGGTAGGTGTTGGCTTTGCCCCCTGTTCATAATTAGACTTTGCTCACACACACACACCTGCCTGAGGCTTTAGTGGAAATGACGCTGTATAACAGCCTGGTCTGCCGTGACCATCCCATTAAAGTTCATACAATTTAAACCTGCTTCACTGCTGCACAGAAAACATTGCTGCAAAAGTTCACACTGGAGTCAAAGCCATTTTCTTTCCTTTTCCGGGATCTGAAAAGCAAATACAACCACAAAATGCATTCAGCTTGAAAAATATAGACCAGACCACAACAAATACTTTGCAACACCAGCAGTAAAGATATATGACAACGCCAGATTTACTGCATGCAAGATTTACACAAAAAGGAAAATTCTCTAAACTATGGAGGCTTGTTTCTGCCTCGGTATAACAAACAAAAACAAAAGGTAATTGTGACTTTTTATTGCAGACTTTTTTCTGCAATGGTGAGTTTATATCCTGCAATTCTGCCTTTTTTATCCGAATTGTGAGATATAAACTCGCAATTGCGAAGTTTAAAAACGTCACTTTATAACTCGCAATTACAAGTTTATATTGCACAATTCTGACTTTTAACTTACAATTGTGAGTTTATATCTTGCAATTTTGAGAAAAAAAGTCATAATTGTGAGATATAAACTCGCAATTGCAAGAAAAAAAGTCGAGTTTATATCTCGCCATTATATCTAGTTTATCTAGTTTATATCTCACTTTTTTATCGACATCTGTTCCCATCATTCACTTATGTGAAATTTGTCAATGCCTAAAATTACAAATGTCAAGTACTGTATTACAAACTTTAAGAATTCAGTTTTAGAGGGCTAGTTGTGTCTACTAAATGATTTATGGTATTTTAATTGAATGTTAAACTATGTTTCAGAAGTAGTATGCTATTGTTTATGTAGTTTAGGACTGAATTTAGGGGACACAGTCTTATACTGGCATCTTCTTCTTTCTGAAAGTCCAAGTCAGATCTCAAAACAAACCTGAGTGATTATCTCAATCACCACAACAGCTCAGGAAAAGTGTGGTTTGTTGATCCAAGTGGCAATTTCATATAACAGAAGGACAGTGACTTCAATCAAAATACACATATTGCCCTCCAAGAGCTTTAATGCAACATCTCAACTGCATAAAAACCCGTCAACCGTTCTCTTAGGATACAGGATGAAGAATGAAAGTGAATCTGCTCGTATTGAAGCATGTATGTAGACACAACCCAGAGCAGCACACCCCCACCACCAAACCCAGTGACACATCAGTCTGACAGCCTTGCTGTGAATTAAATCAAAACCACAGTCTGCATAATACCAAGAACATTCTCTTCTGCCCTGAGGACACAAGCCAACAAATGCAGACCAAACCACAGCAAACAAATCCGCCACCAATCAAATGTAAAGATCCAGACAGCCAACAGTCTCTGTAAACACTGAAAGACAATAGCACAAAAACTCTGAAGTGGACTAACCATTTATTTTTTAATATTGTGGAAATCAACTAGTGGTATACTCTAGCTGCTAAGAGAACAAATGCTAACTTTACAACATCATATCACAACAAAAACAAAACGGTACAAAACTGTCATAGTCAACTAGTGCTGTCTGGTCAAGTCATATTCATTTATATAGCACGTTATACAATGCCTTCCTGTACCTCAAAAACAGTAGAGAATGGTGCTAGCCATGCTAGTCATGGGTTAAATTCCCAGGGAAAGCAAGAATTGATCAAATGTGTACCTTGAATGCAACATATGCTGCTTTAGATAACAACGTCTGCCAAATGTAATAAATGTAAATGTAAAATACAGATTGTTTCAAAGCAGCTTTACAAACAAGAAAAAGAAAACAGCAGCAGCAGCAACAGCGCTAGGGATGATAATAGTGTCATTATTCAGCTCAATTTAGTTCAATTTCATTTAAATTCAATTCAATATCAGCGTCAATGTTGCAAAGTCAGTGTCTTTATCCAGCTAAATTCAGTTCAAATGTTGTTCTCATCCAATAGTGTCAGTGGTTAAACAAGATGTAGAGAATGTTTGGGTCCATAACAATAACCTATAACCAATGGCTTGCCTTCAGAATATGTACTGAATTTGATGAAAATCATATTTCCCAACCATTGATGAAGTATGTGCAGTTTGTAGGGGAGTGAATCTGCATTTAAAATAATAAACAAATTACAAGCATAGATAAATACAAAAGAACAAAGATACAAATGAAATAAGTATAGTGCTTTATGGAAGTGCCTGTCACGGTCACACACGGGAAACAGGAAGATCCAGTAGCAGTATGTTTATTTAAGTGTAATCCAAAATCGTAGTATCCAGGCAGGGGTCAAAATCCAAATAAGCAGTCCAAAACAATAAACAAAACAAGAACAAACCAGGAAACAGACATCAGAAGTGTAGTGACAAACCATAAGGACTCCGTGACAAACACTAAACAGGCAGGGTATTTATACACACAGAAACTAACAATCATGATGGGGAACAGCTGGGTGCAATGAACAGTGATGAGTGAAGACAAGGATTGTGAGGAATGCAGTTCCTAATGTGAATGACACCGTGGGGGAAAAGGACCTCTAGTGGTTACCCAGGGAACACAAACCAGACACTGTGACAGTGCCTTGGAACGCGCAGCTTTGTATGATGCGTTGACGTGATTTCCAATGAAACAGGAAGCTAAGGCGGGACATATTGAATGACCCCTCCCCCTTTTCAAATAGCCAATAGCGTTTAGTTTACCTCACAGACTGCAATTCGTACTGGACAGCACCATGGAAGCGAATCCGAGCGCTGATGATATGTTGATAACCGTATCAACCGTATGATAATTCAAAACCTTTAGGCTAACATATTCATACTAAAAGCTAAAAAAAAACTTACATTTTGATTTCAGGGGGCCTTTAAAGCTACATAAGTGGTTTTCTCTTTTGTTGTTTGATTATCATTGGTTGTGACACAGACTGCAGCAGGAATACTAGGCTGCTGTCACTTTAAGACAAATGCACAGATCCAATATAATGAAACGCATCCATTTTCTTTCTCGATTGTTTACAACACATAACAGCTCTGTTTACGTGGATACCGAGACGGGAATTTTGACTTATTTTTGCATGCACGTGTCCATTGAAGCTCAAAAGAAGAGAAAAAGGCCTGAATTCGGTGTTCACGTGCTGTCAGCGCAGTTCTGTATGCGCACACAGAAAACAGCATGCTAGTTCCAGTCTTCTTGTGCTTGATGTTTAAAGGTGCTCTAAGCAATGTCACGCGTTTTTTAGGCTGAAACATTTTTTGTCACATACAGCAAACATCTCCTCACTATCCGCTAGCTGCCTGTCCCCTGAACACACTGTAAAAAATACGGTCTCTGTAGATAGCCCAAGCTCCACAAACGGCAACAAAAACAAACTGGCCCATACGGTGGCCGAGAGAGCTCAACGCGCTGCAACTGAAGAAAACACATGCAAATAGAAAAACACCCGCAAAAATAAGAAAACATCTTCATCAGTTTCACAATATGTGTGCTCCAAATACTCACAACACAAACAAACACAGAAACGCGCTGCAAAAGTTCACAACACAAACAAATCAGAAATGCGCTGCAAATAGGACAGAACACAACGGAAATGTTTCCGGGGAACCCAATAAGTGACGGACTGGGACGTTTTTATTGCTCATGAGCATTACCTATGCCCTAACGTTATTCCCTTAAAAGGGCAGTCGGCAGAGCCCTTGAAGTGGGCACTTTGGAGGGAGCGGGGCACTTGTGTGCCATTATGTAGCCGTTTGGAACGGACTTGATGAAGGGAGCAACGAAAGACAATGTAATTTCCTCATTATTTTCACCTGGGATGTTCCCATGACAACGCAGCACCGTCTCATATTTGGACCTCTTATACTGTCTATGATTTGGACCCTTCATTCTAACATTTCTTATGAAACTTATTTTAACATAACATGAATGTGTACAATGTAACGGATGTATATATTAATATATTTCCCTCATGTTCTTTTTCTCTATCTTTTTTCTTTAATTTATTTTAGTCTTCAGCTCATTTTCTTTTCTGATTAGTAGGCTATTCTTATGACATTGAACATATTATAAATACATTTTGTATATTGTATACAAAGTTGTATGTCATAAACGTGTAATCTCTGTATGTTTTGCAACAAAAATAAAATAATAAATAAAATAAAATTAAAGTAGACAGCTCTGTAAGCACGTCCCAGTCGGGTCCGTCACTTATTGGCTTCCCCGGAAACATTTCCGTTGTGTTCTGTACTATTTGCAGCACGTTTCTGATTTGTTTGTGTTGTGAACTTTTGCAGCGCGTTTCTGTATTTGGTTGTGTTGTGAGTATTTGGAGCACACATGTGTTGTGAAACTGATGAAGATGTTTTCTTAATTTGCAGGTGTTTTTCTATTTGCATGTGTTTTCTTCAGTTGCAGCGCGTTGAGCTGTCTCGGCCACCGTAGGCCCAGCCTGGACCATGAAACATAACAAACAGTGTTCCAGTCAATAACTGACAAGAATGATTTGGGGATGGGGGTTGGGGGGTTAGTGCGCGTGCACATGAAGGGGGGTGTGGGGAGTGAAGGAGAGAGAAGCATGAAGAGGGAAGTTAGCTAGAGGAGAGATGTCCTAGACAATGACAACGACTAACCTTAGAATTATATTCTCTTGAATTTTGATATGGCCGACACACGACCAAAGAGACGACATTCCGATGAACAAATAGCAAAGAAGAGGGAAAAGGAGAAGGAAAGCGCGAAGTCCCGAATTTACATCGGAAAAGCCTCATGACTGTTTCAGAAAGTACGGAAGGGAGGGGGAGGGGACGGGGACGGGATGAGGAGGAGGGAGGGTCGAGCTAGCCTCTGTTTTGTTTGACAATACTTCGAACGTCAACAAGAAGTGACGTCACCCAACATCGCTTAGAGCACCTTTAAACTGACAGGACTTCAAAACACATGCAAATGATAAACTTTCAGTCTATGATGATTAAACTTTGCAATTAATCCACAAATCACATGCGTTCCGAACCGGAACCGATCAACTACTAGGCTATCCCTATACTTGATATCACGCATCGCAATATCGATGCTAAAACAATATATTGTGCAGCCCTAATAGTAAGTATACTAAATACATATATAATACTAATTTGTAATTCTAATAATACAAAAATGATGGGCCTATAACTTCATCAGCATTGATAATAATTTGTCGACAAATTACATAGCAACCACTGTATATATTGAGTACGTCTAGTCAGATTACAGCAGTATGGTGTGCACTTGTTTTACTTTTACCACAAATTCATCTATAACTATGGAAGATTTTTCCACCACAGAATACATATTAAAAAGGTAATTGCGGCAAAAACAAACAAACAAAAAAAAAAAATCTCAGAATTGCGAGTTATAAAGTCAGAATAGTGAGATATTAACTCATAATTCTGATTAAAATCAGTCTTTAAAGTCAGTCTTTTTTTCCCTCAGACTTTAAAAAGAAAAGAAAAGAACTCAGAATTATGAGAAGAAAAAAAAAAACATCAGAGTTGAGAGATAAAAAGTCGCAATTATCTTATAAAATTGTTTTATTCTGTGGCAGAAATAAGCTTCCAAATATATAACACTGCACCTAGACTTAAACAACATCTTACTAGACGAATGTATTGGACTTTGCAATCATCTGTTCTGAGGGGAAATGTACTGGTTTTGGTCTCCTGGCTAAACTGACTAGGACTCATGCTCCCTTCTGATATGATTCATCTGCCTCAGCACCATCAATCTGCAGTCCTATCCTGAGAGCTGCTCAACACCTTCCCATCAGGCTCATAAGATATGGTCCTGTTGCCATCGTAGATCAAACATCACATAGCAGTGATGGTCTTCAATCACAAGCCATCCACTAGATAGAGAGTCCCTTCACATGATCGTGTACGGGCACCTTACATCCTGGAAGAGCCCATGTGTCAAGCAGAAAGGATATAGACACAGCACATCAAAATGGTTGTTAAGAAATACAAATCCATTTAAAAATGAAAACATTATCACAACACACAGACACTTTGACGATGATGCGTCCCCCCCCCCCCCCCCCCCCAAAATTGAGGAGGGCCCTCAAAGGAAAACACATAAACGCTCACAGCTTAGCTTTCGTATCTCCCCTTTAAATTGAAAATGTCCAAAAGGGAGTTTATGCACTTTAATTTAAGTTCCCATAAGAATTATACCAACCATTGCATGGCTAAACATAGCTCTATTACTCAGAATGTTCCTTCTGCAGAAATGATAATGGATAATTGAAACCTAAAACTCGTGAAATAATCATCATTATGAGCTGAAGACGGCTGTTCGCCTTTACATCTTTTAGAACTCACTTGCAATGAGCTCACAATAGGAAGGATCCTGGTAAAGTGACTCGAGCCAAATGCACACCATAGGATTTTTGCCATACATTTTCAGATTGTAAAAGATTTTTCATTGTAAAGCAAAATTGGCAGACTTAAACTGTGTGTAGACTGTGGTTGCACTACTTCAGACTGAATTCTGACAGTGTCAGCTGCTATGACATCAAAGTGGTTTGTAGTTAATTTGTTATATATAATAGTACCTTACCATATAAAGTGTAAATGGTTTAAAGTTACATTATATGTCATTTTAATGTAAAATACTATCAAATTTACGATTTTAGGAAGTAAAAACCATACAATTTATAGTGAAATCCCATAAGTCCCTGCATCTCACATATATTTTGTAGTTTTTTTTTTTTTGTTTTTTTTTTATTGTACATAAAGGTGTTTTATGTTGCATTTTCTGTTATTTTTAGCTATTGTTTTGTTGCATATACAGTTTTAAGTTGTAAAACATACAGGCATGCCATAATACCGCAAACATTGTTGCAATTTCTGTTTGTAATTTCTGTTTGCAATTTCTGTTCTGTCTGTTTGTTTCTGTTCAGTTTTTTTTTTTTTTACAGTAAATATTATAGATATTTTTACTGTGTGAAAATCAATAATGTCAGATTCACCAGTAAATAATGATGTCAGAATGCTCTACTAACTGGTACACTTGTTTCTTTTTATACTTCACATATTGTTTAAATGTAGGAGTGCATTAGCATTGCTGTTCTTAGTATACTTTAAGTACCAGTACCACAATGGAACCTATACTCCACTAGCACCCAGTGTTGGGAGTAAGGCATTACAAGCAGCGTGAGTTACTTTTTCCAAGTAACTAGTAAAGTAACGCGGCTATACAACTCAGTTACACTAAGTTTTCATAAGCACTTGTCTTAATGGCAAATTTATTCAAACATACATATATAATTAGCAGTAAATAAGCTCCTCTCTAGTTTTTTTTTTTTAAAGGTAACTAACAAACAGATGACTTTCCTGAGGTAAATGCAACATTAAGTGATATTGTTCACAAGCTGTTTTATTGACATCTTTCCACGGTTGAAACAGTGTTTGAGTGATTACATGAGACATGATATACGGATTTTGGTAAGTTGCACTGTATGTTTCAACTTACCTTCTGATATTCATGCATGTTTTTCTAGATATAGGACTATTGTATTGAAGTGGAAGAATAGACTTGTGCTCCACGCTGCTACTTGAACTGATGAGCTACAGCGATCTGTCACCTTTAAGAGCGTCAAAACGCCATTAATTGTTTGAATTTTGTGATAAACTGGACAGAATTTGAAAGATGACACTTTGTTTCTTTTTAGAAGTAACAAAGCACAGAGCTATTTGTGATTATTGGATGAGATGCGCACTACAAATAATGTTTAGTATAGGGAAAAACTGCAGATCTGGCAACCCTGGCTTGAACTACAGGTGATTCATAGGGTCAAATAGAGCTTGCTCACTGTTTTTAGCTGTTAATGCGTTACTGTCGCATTAACTTGCACTAACTAACTCAACACAAGAGATTTTCTTCACACACAGTGTGAGTTGCAGTCGGTCATGTCTTACCACAACTATTTGATTGACAGGATATGATCATCAGCTGTTTTTAAACAATCGGCCGGTGGCCGATAGTGAAAATAATTGCTTTTATTGGCCGATACCGATTGTTGGCCGATACATCGGTGCATCTCTAGTTATTGTAGTTCTAGACCAGGGATGTCCAATCCTGCTCCTGGAGGGCCACTGTCCTGCAGAGCTTAGCTCCAACCCCAATTAAGCACACCTGAACCAGATAATCAAGGTCTTAGGCATTCTAGAAACCTCCAGGAAGGTGTGTTGAGGCAGGCTAGAGCTAAACTCTGCAGGACAGTGGCCCTCCAGGACTGAGGTTAAAGTGCGCAAGCAGACCATCTACGGGACAAAGTGTATGCGCGTTGTGGACCTGCCTATAGGCGCATATTACTAACGTGCTCTTTAAATAACAAACAAATATATATATATACTGCGGCATTGACTTTAGACCAAGTTTGATTTGGTCAATGGTGCAGTCTATTTCAGTGCATCAATGCGCCTGAACACTCCTCATTTTCAGACCAGCCCATCGGAAAACAGATGGGTGCAAATGCATTTGCTATTAAACAGCATGGCGCAGGACGTGAAAATGACAACTGCGTCGGGCTGAAACTAGCAAAAAACTTATGCCGGGTGTATGATAGGGCCCTAAATGTGAGAATGCATTTACATCTCAATTGCACAAAAACTGATTCAGTACACCTTAAAATGAATCACACAATCTGACAAGCAGCAATCATAAAGGACAACATAAAGCGCATAGCTTTTAACTCCATAAATAAAATAATAATATTAAAGTGCATCGATGTCCACTCTTTCACCTGAACAACGGCGTTGGTGTGATGCCAAATGGAGACTGACCCAAACAAGACAATTCCTTTATTTATCGTGCCATCTTTTTAAGGTGAGGGTCTCAAAATAACACAAAACCTAACACACATCTCTTTCTTCATCTCTTGTGAGGCTCAGCTAATTTTAAAAGACTCATTAGCCAATACTGTCTTCACAGAGTGCATCCATCAGACAATGAACCCTCCAATAAATCACTTGGATTTCTGCCCTCGCAGGCTGAGTGAGGGGCAGTCGAGAACACCACTAAAACCCATCGAGCTGCTGCAGTGGGAAGGGCCCGATGTCAGGAATGAGGGACCACACCACTGCCAAACACAGACAGCCAACAGCAGGACAGATGCTGCGGCACCAACCTGGCATGTTCGTAAGACCCTCTGCCTCCCCTTCCATCCAGCCAGTACACATCTCAGTCTTTCATCACCATATATGATTACAACAGCACAGAGTTGAAGTGCAGGGAGTACACAACGCTACTGAATCACAGACAAACCAATCAGCAAGCATGATCAGGACGGGGAGCGAGGCTGGTGCCAGGACCCTGGTGAGACGATGCAGCATCTGTGTAATTGGCTGGGAAAGATCAGAGACAAAGCCATTCAGAACATCCACATAGAGAAAGCGCCTTGGGACAGAGATGAGATTTGTTTCACTGCAAAGAACTGTACAAAAGATTCTAAAGAACGGTGACGTCAATGGGACGAACAGGTTTACTGGAAACAAAAGAAAGGGAAACATGCTACTTTGTGGAACGGCTTGAGAAGTTTTCTGTGTTTATTACCTGAGGACCTGATTGCCGATTGATGTTGATGGTAAAAACTAAGCTTTTGATACACTTGACTGCAGAATTTTGAATAAAAGCAGGGGCTGTCAAGCTCCAAAAAGAAGAAAAAGCACCATAAAAGAAGTTCATGTGAATCATTCTGAAGTTTTCTGAAGTAATACAACTTTCAGAAGAAGAAAACACCTTTATTTTTTACTTTTACTTCATTGTCCCTAAAGACAATTTGTTTCGTAGACAGCATGTGCAGCAACATAACACAAACAATAAATATGCATTACAATCATCCATTTAAAAACTTGATCACTGCAGGAATAAAATAATTCTATTTGATTCACACAAATGAAGTTTTTCAATTCAGACCTGAATTGAAGTAGTTATTCACTGAACATCTCCCCCTCTGCCATATTTCAGCTCTCATTTCTCTTTGCACTTCCACATATTCAAACTTGCCATGTCATGATCGGTCACATGACACGCAAGAGCCAATACCATTTGATATCAATGGTGTGATATATGCTGTGCATATTTGTATATGAAAATGTGAATGAGATTTTAGTACTGCAACTGAACTGAAGATTATCAGTAAATAGCAGCTTTAATCTCAGTCTCTTCCAAACAAAAATCTACAGTATGGCTTCAGATGACTGGGAATAAAGTTACATGAACTTGTATGGTGCATTTTGGTCCTTTATGGAGCTTGACAGCCAGTAATCTGGATGCTTTTAAAAAATGGAAAAGCATAAACAGTCTGCTAAATATCTCCTTTTGTTTTCTGAGAAAGTCACACACAACATGGAATGCCATGAGGCATGAGTAAATGATAACAGCATGTTAATTTTTGGGTGAACTAATATTTAATTACTAACACCTATATAATTAAATAAAAAAAACCTGACAACTGACTACTATTCTGCCGCACTAAGGCAAAAGGTCGTAACTTCAATTTTTGGCGAAAATGAGTTATTGTAATTTTTAGGACAATAAACATAAGTTTTATCATGTAGACAAACATCAAGTTTCAATTCGATTGTTTTTTGGGTGGAATAAGATTATGTTTTTGCCGTAACTTCAAAAAGCCAAGGGGAAACTATGGTAGAAGCCCGTAACGTCAGTTAAGGCTTTATGCCTGCGTTTCTCGCTGCTCCTGAACACTCGAATGAAGTTACGGGTGCGCTGCCGTGAAGTTACGGCACTCTGCCTTGTTCTAACCGACCATCAAAGTATTGCCGCGCTGGAGTTACGGGGTTATGATGTAGCAATTAAATCACCTCAGACACACACGTACATTTTTCACAGTGATTGCTTTTGTTAGGTTTGAAGAATGGCATACTCTCGGGGGAAAATGATGGTGGAGATGGCTTTGAATCTTTAACATCCAATAATAGCTAGCGGTAGCCTTAAGCTAGCGATACTACTTCACAAACTAGACACAAACACTTTTCGAGCCATAATCAACAATTTATCCAGTAACAAGCGCTGAATAGAGCAGGCTTGTATGATATCTTAATTCACAGCCCGTAATACAAAGCTACATGTACAACTGAAATAAAATATGCTTCATAGCTAGCTCTCGCCTGCCAATGACAGTCCACTGACTGAAAACTACGCGAGTTGGTTGGTTGGAGCCGCAACGACACACCCATTATACACCAGCAACAGGAACTAGATTAAAAAGTTCGTCGAGACAAACTTTAAGTTGGCTTGAGAAAGCCGGACCAGAAAGTTTGAAGAAGTTTGAAGTTTAAAGTAGTTTAAAGTTTAAATTAGTTTGAAGTTTAAATTAGTTTAAAGTTTAAATTAGTTTGAAGTATAAAGTAGTTTAAAGTTTAAATTAGTTTAAAGTTTAAAGTAGTTTAAAGTAGTTTGAAGTTTAAAGTAGTTTGAAGTTTAAAGTAGTTTGAAGTTTAAATTAGTTTGAAGTAGATAGATAGATGAGTTTGTTAGTTTAAATTTCACACACAGACATGCTCACTAACTCTCTCTCACACACACGCACACACACACACACACACACACACGCAGACACGCTCACTAACACACACGGACAAACACACACGCTCACTAACTCTCACACATACACACACTTTCTCACACACACACACACACACACACACACACACAGACACGCTCACTAACACACACACACAAACACACTCACTCAGACACACACACTCAGAGTTTATGAGTTTTGGGTGGTTGCTAGGCGGTTGCTAGGGTGTTCTGGGTGGTTGCTATGGTGTTGCTAGGCGGTTGCTAGGGTGTTCTGGGTGGTTTCTATGTTGTTGCTAGGTGGTTGCTAGGGTATTCTGGGTGGTTGCTAGGCGGTTGCTTGGGTGTTTTGGATGGTTGCTAGGCGGTTGCTAGGCGGTTGCTAGGGTGTTTTGATGGTTGCTATGGTGTTGCTAGGCGGTTGCTAGGGTGTTCTGGGTGGTTGCTATGATGTTGCTAGGCGGTTGTTAGGGTGTTTTGGTGGTTGCTATGGTGTTGCTAGGCGGTTGCTAGGGTATTCTGGGTGGTTGCTAGGATGTTGCCAGGGTGTTTTGGTGGTTGTTAGGATGTTGCTAGGCGGTTGCTAGGTTGTTCTGGGTGGTTGCTATGCTGTTGCTAGGCGGTTGCTAGGGTGTTTTGGTGGTTGCTATGGTGTTGCTAGGCGGTTGCTAGGTTGTTCTGGGTGGTTGCTATGCTGTTGCTAGGCGGTTGCTAGGGTGTTTTGGTGGTTGCTATGGTGTTGCTAGGCGGTTGCTAGGGTGTTCTGGGTGGTTGCTATGATGTTGCTAGGTGGTTGCTAGGGTGTTTTGGTGGTTGCTATGGTGTTGCTAGGGTATTCTGGGTGGTTGCTAGGGTGTTGCTAGGTGGTTGCTAGGGTGTTCTGGGTGGTTGCTATGGTGTTACTAGGTGGTTGGTAGTTGTCACAGATGGTTACTATGGAGTCTTTATAGAGTTCTTAGCATGATCTTGGCATGATATAGCACTTAACTAATCGCTATTAGCATGTAGCTATTCACTGCTAGCATGTGTAGCATGTTGGAAGTGCTGTTTGCTTGCATGAGTCAAAAGAGCCTAACCTCATCTCTATACGATGTTCTGATACAGAGATATAGGTCTTGCAAAACGGTTGCTAGGGTACTCACGTTTGGTTGCTATGGAGTTGCTTGGGAGCTGGAAGCTTTAAACTTAAGAAGTTTAAAGTGGTTTGAAGTTTAAAGTAGTTTACGAGTTTTGAGTTTACAAGTTTACAAGTTTAAATGAGTTTAGAGTTTAAGTTTAAATGAGTTTAGTGTGTGTGTGTGTGTGTGTGAACAGGGTTAGGGTTAGAGGGTTAACTCAGAGTTTATGAGTTTAGAGTTTATAAGTGTATAAATTGATGAGTTTATAAGTGTAAGAGTTTTTGAGTTTAGAGTTTATAAGTTTTAAATGAGTTTAAGAGTTCAGAGTTTATTAATTTATGAGTTTAAGAGTTCATAAGTCTATGAATTCATGAATTTATAAGTTAATTAGTTTATAAGTGTATGAGTTTAGAGTTTATTAGTTTAAATGAGTCTCAATGGCTCATATAGTATATAGAACGGCAGTTTGGTTTAGTCTTCAAGGTGTTTTGATTTGAATTTTCGTCGGTTTGAATTTTTTAGAACTCCCAATGAAAGTCAATGGGAATTTTTGAATGAGTTTTTTCGAGTTTTGATCGTCATTTTTAGGAAAACCGTAAGTCCGATCAGTCTGAAAAGATATAGCAACTCGAGTCAGATCAGTTTGAGTGTCCGAGCCGAATTTGGAGTATGTAGAGTTAAAGCTCTAGGAGGAGATCCAATTTAGTTTTTTTTGTCTCAGAAGAATAATAATAACTAGATGCAAAAGTTCGTCGAGACAAACTTTGAAGTTGGCTTGAGAAAGTTTGGACCAGAACGTTTTTTGCTAGGCGGTTGCTAGGATGTTATGGGTGGTCGCTATGGTGTTGCTAGGCGGTTGCTAGGGTGTTCTGGGTGGTTGCTATGGTGTTGCTAGGCGGTTGCTAGGGTATTCTGGGTGGTTGCTATGGTGTTGCTAGGCGGTTGCTAGGGTGTTCTGGGTGGTTGTTATACTGTTGCTAGGTGGTTGCTAGGGTGTTCTGGGTGGTTGTTAGGTGGTTGCTAGGGTGTTCTGGGTAGTTGCTATGGTGTTGCTAGGCGGTTGCTAAGGTATTCTGGGTGGTTGCTAGGCGGTTGCTATGGTGTTCTGGGTGGTTGCTATGGTGTTGCTAGGCGGTTGCTAGGGTATTCTGGGTGGTTGCTAGGCGGTTTCTAGGGTGTTCTGGGTGGTTGCTATGCTGTTGCTAGGCGGTTGCTAGGGTATTCTGGGTGGTTGCTAGGCGGTTGCTAGGGTGTTTTGGGTGGTTGCTATGCTGTTGCTAGGGTGTTCTGGGTGGTTGCTATGCTGTTGCTAGGCGGTTGCTAGGGTGTTTTGGTGGTTGCTATGCTGTTGCTAGGTGGTTGCTATGGTGTTTTGGTGGTTGCTATGCTGTTGCTAGGGTATTATGGGGGGTTGCTAGGGTGTTGCTAGGCGGTTGCCAGGGTGTTCTACGTGGTTGCTATGATGTTGCTAGGCGGTTGCTAGGGTGTTTTGGTGGTTGCTATGGTGTTGCTAGGCAGTTGCTAGGGTATTCTGGTTGGTTGCTAGGGTGTTGCTAGGTGTTGCTATGCTGTTGCTAGGCGGTTGCTAGGGTATTCTGCGGGTTGTTAGGGTGTTGCTAGGCGGTTGCTAGGGTGTTCTAGGTGGTTGCTATGATGTTGCTAGGCGGTTGCTAGGGTGTTCTGGGTGGTTGCTAGGGTGTTGCTAGGCAGTTGCTAGGGTGTTTTGGTGGTTGCTATGGTGTTGCTAGGCGGTTACTAAGGTATTCTGGGTGGTTGCTAGGTGGTTTCTAGGGTGTTCTGGGTGGTTGCTATGGTGTTGCAAGGCGGTTGCTAAGGTACTCTGGGTGGTTGCTAGGCGGTTGCTAGGGTGTTCTGGGCTGTTGCTATGGTGTTACTAGGTGGTTGGTAGTTGTCACAGATGGTTACTATGGAGTTTTTATAGAGTTCTTAGCATGATCTTGGCATGATTTAGCACTTAACTAATCGCTATTAGCATGTAGCTATTCACTGCTAGCATGTGTAGCATGTTGGAAGTGCTGTTTGCTAGCATGAGTCAAAAGAGCCAAACCTCATCTCTATACGATGTTCTGATGCAGAGATATAGGTCTTGCAAAACGGTTGCTAGGGTACTCAAGTTTGGTTGCTATGGAGTTGCTTGGGAGCTGGGAGCTTTAAACGTAAGAAGTTTAAAGTGGTTTGAAGTTTAAAGTAGTTTACAGTAGTTTGAAGTTCATGACAGATAGATAGATAAATAAGTATAAATACACACACACGCGCGCGCGCGCACACACACACACACACACACACACACACACTAACTCGCTCACACACTCACTCACTCAGACACACGCACACTCAAGAGTTTATGAGTTTAGAGTTTATAAGTGTATCAATTGATGAGTTTATAAGTGTATGAGTTTTTGAGTTTATAAATTTAAATGAGTTTAGAGTTTATAAGTTTAAATGAGTTTAAGAGTTCAGAGTTTATTAATTTATGAGTTTAAGAGTTCATAAGTCTATGAATTCATGAGTTTATAAGTTAATTAGTTTATAAGTGTATGAGTTTAGAGTTCATTAGTTTAAATGAGTCTCATTGGCTAATATAGTATATAGAACGGCAGTTTGGTTTAGTCTTCAAGGTATTTTGATTTGAATTTTCGTCGGTTGGTGAGTTTGAATCTAAATTTGAATTTTTTAGAACTCCCCAATGCAAGTCAATGGGAGTTTTTCCGAGTTTTGATCGTCATTTTTAGGAAAACCGTAAGTCCGATCAGTCTGAAAAGATATAGCAACGCGAGTCAGATCAGTTTGAGTGTCTGAGCCGAGTTTGGAGTATGTAGAGTTAAAGCTCTAGGAGGAGTTTCATATAGAAATTTTAGTCTCGGAATAATAATAATAACTAGATTAAAAAGTTCGTCGAGACAAACTTTAAGTTGGCTTGAGAAAGCCGGACCAGAAAGTTTGAAGAAGTTTAAAATAGTTTGGAGTTTAAATTAGTTTAAAGTTTAAAGTAGTTTAAAGTTTAAATTAGTTTAAAGTTTAAATTAGTTTAAAGTTTAAATTAGTTTGAAGTTTAAAGTATTTTAAAGTTTTAATTAGTTTGAAGTTTAAATTAGCTTAAAGTTTAAATTAGTTTAAAGTAGTTTAAAGTTAAAAAGTTGTTGGAGGTTTTCTAGTGAGTTGCTAAGGTGTTCTGGGTGGTTGCTAGGCGGTTGCTAGGGTGTTCTGGGTGGTTGCTATTGTGTTGCTAGGCGGTTGCTAAGGTATTTTGGATGGTTGCTAGGCGGTTGCTAGGGTGTTCTGGGTGGTTGCTAGGGTGTTGCTAGGCGATTGCTAGGGTGTTCTGGGTGGTTGCTATGCTGTTGCTAGGTGGTTGCTAGGGTATTCTGGTTGGATGCTAGGGTGTTGCTAGGCGGTTGCTAGGGTGTTCTGGGTGGTTGCTAGGGTGTTGCTAGGCAGTTGCTAAGGTATTTTGGGTGGTTGGTAGGCGGTTGCTAGGGTGTTGCTAGGCGGTTGCTAGGGTGTTCTGGGTGGTTGCTAGGCGGTTGCTAGGGTGTTCTGGGTGGTTGCTAGGGTGTTGCTAAGCGGTTGCTAGGGTATTTTGGGTGGTTGCTAGGGTGTTGCTAGGCGGTTGCTAAGGTATTTTGGGTGGTTGCTAGGTGGTTGCTAGGGTGTTCTGGGTGGTTGCTACGGTGTTGTTAGGCGTTTGCTAAGGTATTTTGGGTGGTTGCTAGGGTGTTGCTAGGTGGTTGCTAGGGTGTTCTGGGTGGTTGCTATGGTGTTGCTAGGCCGTTGTTAAGGTATTTTGGGTGGTTGCTAGGGTGTTGCTAGGGTGTTCTGGGTGGTTGCTGGGGTGTTGCTAGGCGGTTGCTAGGGTGTTCTGGGTGGTTGCTAGGCGGTTGCTAGGGTGTTCTGGGTGGTTGCTATGGTGTTGCTAGGTGGATGCTAAGGTATTCTGGGTGGTTGCTAGGCGGTTGCTAGGGTGTTCTGGGTGGTTGCTATGGTGTTGCTAGGCAGTTGCTAAGGTATTCTAGGTGGTTGCTAGGCGGTTGCTAGGGTGTTCTGGGTGGTTGCTATGATGTTGCTAGGCGGTTGCTAGGATATTCTGGGTGGTTGCTAGGCGGTTGCTAGGGTGTTTTGGGTGGTTGCTATGCTTTTGCTAGGGTGTTCTGGGTGGTTGCTATGCTGTTGCTAGGCGGTTGCTAGGGTGTTTTGGTGGTTGCTATGCTGTTGCTAGGCGGTTGCTAGGGTGTTTTGGTGGTTGCTATGCTGTTGCTAGGGTATTATGGGGGGTTGCTAGGGTGTTGCTAGGCGGTTGCCAGGGTGTTCTAGGTGGTTGCTATGATGTTGCTAGGCGGTTGCTAGGGTGTTTTGGTGGTTGCTATGGTGTTGCTAGGCAGTTGCTAGGGTATTCTGGTTGGTTGCTAGGGTGTTGCTAGGTGTTGCTATGCTGTTGCTAGGCGGTTGCTAGGGTATTCTGGGGGTTGTTAGGGTGTTGCTAGGCGGTTGCTAGGGTGTTCTAGGTGGTTGCTATGATGTTGCTAGGTGGTTGCTAGGGTGTTCTGGGTGGTTGCTATGGTGTTGCTAGGCAGTTGCTAGGGTATGCTGGGTGGTTGCTAGGGTATTCTAGGTGGTTGCTAGGGTGTTGCTAGGCGGTTGCTAGGGTGTTTTGGTGGTTGCTATGGTGTTGCTAGGCAGTTGCTAGGGTATTCTGGGTGGTTGCTAGGGGGTTGCTAGGCGGTTGCTAGGGTATTCTGGGTGGTTGCTAGGGTGTTGCTAGGCGTTGCTATGCTATTGCTAGGCGGTTGCTAGGGTATTCTGGGGGTTGCTAGGTGGTTGCTAGGGTTTTCTGGGTGGTTGCTATGGTGTTGCTAGGCGGTTGCTAGGGTGTTCTGGGTGGTTGCTATGGTGTTGCTAGGCGGTTGCTAGGGTATTCTGGGTGGTTGCTAGGCGGTTGCGAGGGTGTTCTGGGTGGTTGCTATGCTGTTGCTAGGCGTTGCTAGGGTATTCTGGGTGGTTGCTAGGCGGTTGCTAGGGTGTTTTGGGTGGTTGCTATGCTGTTGCTAGGGTGTTCTGGGTGGTTGCTATGCTGTTGCTAGGCGGTTGCTAGGGTGTTTTGGTGGTTGCTATGCTGTTGCTAGGCGGTTGCTAGGGTGTTTTGGTGGTTGCTATGCTGTTGCTAGGGTATTATGGGGGGTTGCTAGGGTGTTGCTAGGCGGTTGCCAGGGTGTTTTGGTGGTTGCTATGGTGTTGCTAGGCAGTTGCTAGGGTATTCTGGTTGGTTGCTAGGGTGTTGCTAGGTGTTGCTATGCTGTTGCTAGGCGGTTGCTAGGGTATTCTGGGGGTTGTTAGGGTGTTGCTAGGCGGTTGCTAGGGTGTTCTGGGTGGTTGCTATGGTGTTGCTAGGCAGTTGCTAGGGTATGCTGGGTGGTTGCTAGGGTGTTGCTAGGTGGTTGCTATGGTGTTGCAAGGCGGTTGCTAAGGTATTCTGGGTGGTTGCTAGGCGGTTGCTAGGGTGTTCTGGGCTGTTGCTATGGTGTTACTAGGTGGTTGGTAGTTGTCACAGATGGTTACTATGGAGTTTTTATAGAGTTCTTAGCATGATCTTGGCATGATTTAGCACTTAACTAATCGCTATTAGCATGTAGCTATTCACTGCTAGCATGTGTAGCATGTTGGAAGTGCTGTTTGCTAGCATGAGTCAAAAGAGCCAAACCTCATCTCTATACGATGTTCTGATGCAGAGATATAGGTCTTGCAAAACGGTTGCTAGGGTACTCAAGTTTGGTTGCTATGGAGTTGCTTGGGAGCTGGAAGCTTTAAACTTAATAAGTTTAAAGTGGTTTGAAGTTTAAAGTAGTTTACGAGTTTTTGAGTTTTGAGTTTATAAGTTTAAATGAGTTTAGAGTGTGTGTGTGTGTGTGTACACACACACACACACACACACACACACAGAGTTTATGAGTGTAGAGTTTATAAGTGTATAAATGGATGAGTTTATAAGTGTACAAGTTTTTGAGTTTAGTTTATAAGTTTAAATGAGTTTTGAGTTTATAAGTTTAAATGAGTTTAGAGTTTATAAATTTAAATGAGTTTAAGAGTTCAGAGTTTATTAATTTATGAGTTTTAGAGTTCATAAGTCTATGAATTCATGAGTTTATAAGTTAATTACTTTATAAGTGTATGAGTTTAGAGTGCATTAGTTTAAATGAGTCTCAATGGCTCATATAGTATATAGAACGGCAGTTTGGTTTAGTCTTCAAGGTATTTTGATTTGAATTTTCGTCGGTTGGTCAGTTTGAATCTAAATTTGAATTTTTTAGAACTCCCTAATGTAAGTCAATGGGAGTTTTTCCGAGTTTTGATCGTCATTTTTAGGAAAACCGTAAGTCCGATCAGTCTGAAAAGATATAGCAACTAACTTCAGATCAGTTTGAGTGTCTGAGCCGAGTTTGGAGTATGTAGAGTTAAAGCTCTAGGACGAGTTTGAGTCAACAGTTTTTAACAGAAGATTAATAATAACTAGATGCTAAAGTTCGTCGAGACAAACTTTAAGTTGGCTTGAGAAAGTTTGGACCAGAAAGTTTTTTGCTAGGCGGTTGCTAGGGTGTTCTGGGTGGTTGCTATGATGTTGCTAGGCGGTTGCTAAGGTATTTTGGGTGGTTGCTAGGCGGTTGCTAGGGTGTTCTGGGTGGTTGCTATGCTGTTGCTAGGTGGTTGCTAGGGTATTTGGGTTGGTTGCTAGGGTGTTCTGGGTGGTTGCTAGGCGGTTGCTAGGGTGTTTTGGGTATTCTGGGTGGTTGCTAGGGTGTTCTGGGTGGTTGTTATGGTGTTGCTAGGCGGTTGCTAGGGTATTCTGGGTGGTTGCTAGGCGGTTGCTAGGGTGTTTTGGGTGGTTGCTAGGCGGTTGCTAGGGTGTTCTGGGTGGTTGCTATGGTGTTGCTAGGCGGTTGCTAGGGTATTCTGGGTGGTTGCTAGGGTGTTCTGGGTGGTTGCTAGGGTGTTGCTAGGCGGTTGCTAGGGTGTTGCTAGGCGGTTGCTAGGGTGTTGCTAGGCAGTTGCTAAGGTATTTTGGGTGGTTGCTAGGGTGTTCTGGGTGGTTGCTAGGGTGTTGCTAGGTGGTTGCTAGGGTGTTCTGGGTGGTTGCTAGGGTGTTGCTAGGTGGTTGCTAGGGTGTTCTGGGTGGTTGCTAGGCGGTTGCTAGGGTGTTTTGGGTGGTTGCTAGGCAGTTGCTATGGTGTTGCTAGGTGGTTGCTAGAGTATTCTAGGTGGTTGCTAGGCGGTTGCTAGGGTGTTCTGGGTGGTTGCTATGGTGTTGCTAGGCAGTTGCTAAGGTATTCTGGGTGGTTGCTAGGGTGTTGCTAGGGTGTTCTGGGTGGTTGCTATGATGTTGCTAGGCGGTTGCTAGGGTATTCTGGGTGGTTGCTAGGGTGTTGCTAGGCGGTTGCTAGGGTATTCTAGGTGGTTGCTAGGATGTTGCTTGGGTGTTTTGGTGGTTGCTAGGGTGTTGCTAGGCGGTTGCTAGGTTGTTCTGGGTGGTTGCTAGGCGGTTGCTAGGGTGTTCTGGGTGGTTGCTAGGGTGTTGCTAGGCGGTTGCTAGGGAGTTCTGGGTGGTTGCTATGCTGTTGCTAGGCGGTTGCTAGGGTATTGTGGGTGGTTGCTAGGCGGTTGCTAGGGTGCTTTGGGTGGTTGCTATGCTGTTGCTAGGGTGTTCTGGGTGGTTGCTATGGTGTTGCTAAGCGGTTGCTAGGGTGTTCTGGGTGGTTGCTATGATGTTGCTAGGCGGTTGCTAGGGTATTCTGGGTGGTTGCTAGGGTGTTGCTAGGCGGTTGCTAGGGTATTCTAGGTGGTTGCTAGGATGTTGCTAGGGTGTTTTGGTGGTTGCTAGGGTGTTGCTAGGCGGTTGCTAGGTTGTTCTGGGTGGTTGCTAGGCGGTTGCTAGGGTGTTCTGGGTGGTTGCTAGGGTGTTGCTAGGCGGTTGCTAGGGTATTCTGGGTGGTTGCTAGGCGGTTGCTAGGGTGTTCTGGGTGGTTGCTATGGTGTTGCTAGGCGGTTGCTAGGGTATTCTGGGTGGTTGCTAGGCGGTTGCTAGGGAGTTCTGGGTGGTTGCTATGCTGTTGCTAGGCGGTTGCTAGGGTATTCTGGGTGGTTGCTAGGGTGTTGCTAGGCGGTTGCTAGGGTATTCTAGGTGGTTGCTAGGATGTTGCTAGGGTGTTTTGGTGGTTGCTAGGGTGTTGCTAGGCGGTTGCTAGGTTGTTCTGGGTGGTTGCTATGGTGTTGCTAGGCGGTTGCTAGGGTGTTCTGGGTGGTTGCTATGATGTTGCTAGGTGGTTGCTAGGGTGTTTTGGTGGTTGCTATGCTGTTGCTAGGGTATTCTGGGTGGTTGCTATGGTGTTGCTAGGCGGTTGCTAGGGTGTTCTGGGCGGTTGCTATGGTGTTACTAGGTGATTGGTAGTTGTCACAGATGGTTACTATGGAGTTTTATAGTTCTTAGCATGATCTTGGCATGATTTAGCACTCAACTAATCGCTATTAGCATGTAGCTATTCACTGCTAGCATGTGTAGCATGTTGGAAGTGCTGTTTGCTAGCATGAGTCAAAAGAGCCAAACCTCATCTCTATACGATGTTCTGATACAGAGATATAGGTCTTGCAAAACGGTTGCTAGGGTACTCAAGTTTGGTTGCTATGGAGTTGCTTGGGAGCTGGAAGCTTTAAACTTAAGAAGTTTAAAGTGGTTTGAAGTTTAAAGTAGTTTACGAGTTTTTGAGTTTTGAGTTTATAGGTTTAAATTAGTTTAGAGTGTGTGTGTGTGTGTGTGTGTGTGTGTGTGTTCACACACACACACACACACACACACACACACTCAGAGTTTATGAGTTTAGAGTTTATAAGTGTATAAATGGATGAGTTTATAAGTGTACAAGTTTTTGAGTTTAGTTTATAAGTTTAAATGAGTTTAGAGTTTATAAATTTAAATGAGTTTAAGAGTTCAGAGTTTATTAATTTATGAGTTTTAGAGTTCATAAGTCTATGAATTCATGAGTTTATAAGTTAATTACTTTATAAGTGTATGAGTTTAGAGTGCATTAGTTTAAATGAGTCTCAATGGCTCATATAGTATATAGAACGGCAGTTTGGTTTAGTCTTCAAGGTATTTTGATTTGAATTTTCGTCGGTTGGTCAGTTTGAATCTAAATTTGAATTTTTTAGAACTCCCTAATGTAAGTCAATGGGAGTTTTTCCGAGTTTTGATCGTCATTTTTAGGAAAACCGTAAGTCCGATCAGTCTGAAAAGATATAGCAACTAACTTCAGATCAGTTTGAGTGTCTGAGCCGAGTTTGGAGTATGTAGAGTTAAAGCTCTAGGACGAGTTTGAGTCAACAGTTTTTAACAGAAGATTAATAATAATAATAAGTTTAAATAGGATTTCAGTAAGTTGGCTCTCTCAAGCCAACTTAACTAGAATGTACATTTCCTGAAGAAAATGTGAAGTGGTGCTTGCAGTAGCAAAATTCGCCACTGGGCAGATGCTAACACAATTACCATGTTGTGATACCATGATATACCACGTTTTAGCATTATTTACCACGATTTACCATGATTATAAGATGATTTACTACGATTTACCACATTCCAGCATGATTTACTATGATTAACATGTTGTTAGAATGATGCTAGCATGATTAGCATGTTGTTAACATGATTAGCATCTTGGTCGCATGATGCTAGCTTGATTAACATGTTGGTAGCATGATGCTAGCATGATTAGCATGTTGCTAGCATGCTTTTAACAAGATGCTAGCATGATTAGCAATTTGCTAGCATGTTTTTAGCTAGATGCTAACATGATTAGCATGTTGCTAGCAATATGCTAGCTTGATTAGCATGTTGCTAGCATGATGCTAGCTTGATTAACATGTTGGTAGCATAATGCTAGCATGATTAGCATGTTGCTAGCATGCTTTTAACAAGATGCTAGCATGATTAGCAATTTGCTAGCATGTTTTTAGCTAGATGCTAACATGATTAGCATGTTGCTAGCAATATGCTAGCTTGATTAGCATGTTGCTAGCATGATGCTAGTATGATTAGCATGTTGCTAGCATGTTTTTAGCAAGATGCTGTTGCCAGGTGGTTGCTAGGGTGTTCTGGGTGGTTGCTATGGTGTTGCTAGGCAGTTGCTATGGTGTTCTGGGTGGTTGCTAGGTAGTTGCTAGGGTATTCTTGGTGGTTGCTAGGCAGTTGCTAGGGTATTCTTGGTGGTTGCTAGGGCGTTGCTAGGTGGTTGCTAGGGTGTTCTGGGTGGTTGCTATGGTGTTGCTAGACAGTTGCTATCGTATTCTGGGTGGATGCTAGGGCGTTGCTAGGCAGTTGCTAGAGTGTTCTGGGTGGTTACTAGGCAGTTGCTAGGTGTTCTGGGTGGTTGCTAGGCAGTTGCTAGGGTGTTCTGGGTGGTTGCGAGTGCCTTATGTACGGCACTCGGCCTGCGGCCTCGTGCCTATGGCCGAATAGGCACAAGCATGGAGCAATTTCGCAAGGCCACGAGTGTAATATTGCTTTAATTTTAAAAAAAAAGCAGTTGCTAGGGTGTTCTGGGTGGTTGCGAGTGCCTTCATTACGGCACTCGGCCTGCGGCCTCGTGCCTATGGCCGAATAGGCACCAGCATGGAGTGATTTCGGAAGGCCACGAGTGTAATATTGCTTTAAAAAATAAAAAAAAATAAAAAACTTTTTTTTTTTTGGTATAGGGTGGTTGCTAGGGAGCTCTTAGTGGTTGCTAGGGTGCTGAAACTGGTTGCTAGGGTGTGGCTATGAAGATTTTAGGCCATTACTTATTGGCTGCTTGATAATATAAATCCTCTGAGGGAGAGAGAGAGGGAGAGACGCAGGGGTGTCAGGCCCTTTGGAGTCTGTGTGTGTGAAAACGGCAGTTGGGATTCAAATATTTTTAGAACTCCCAATGTAAAGTCAATGGGGACTTTTTTGGCCGCTTTTTCGTCCGCTGTGCGAACATCGTACACCCGATCGCTTAGAAAAGTCATAGCACACCTCTCCTCAATGAGCCGGTCGATTTGACACTTCACTCAGGGGTCTGTGACAAACGGTGCGGGGCGCATTACGCGCCAAACTTTGTCCAGAATAATAATAATAATAATAATAATAATAATAAGAATAATAAGAATAATAAGTATGAGCAATAACAATAGTGATGCCTTGCTTTCAGCAAGCACCACTAATAAGTATGAGCAATAACAATAGTGATGCCTTGCTTTCAGCAAGCACCACTAATAAGTATGAGCAATAACAATAGTGATGCCTTGCTTTCAGCAAGCACCACTAATAAGTATGGAGGATAACAATAGTGATGCCTTGCTTTCAGCAAGCACCACTAACTAGAATGTACATTTCCTGAAGAAAATGTGAAATGGTGCTTGCAGTGGCAAAACTCTCCACTCGGTTGCTAGGGTGTTGTACATGATTGCATACGAGCCAACAACCATGTCTGTACGATGTTGTGGAGCTGAAATATAGCTTCTATATGTTGCAATATGGTTTATATGTGGCTCTAAACGGTTGCTAGGGCGTTGCTAGGCGGTTGCTAGGGTATTCTGGGTGGTTGCTAGGCGGTTGCTAGGGTATTCTTGGTGGTTGCTAGGGCGTTGCTAGGTGGTTGCTAGGCTGTTCTGGGTGGTTGCTATGGTGTTGCTAGGCGGTTGCTAGGGTATTCTGGGTGGTTGCTAGGGCGTTGCTAGGGTATTCTGGGTGGTTGCTATGGTGTTGCTAGGCAGTTGCTAGGGTGTTCTGGGTGGTTGCTATGGTGTTGCTAGGCGGTTGCTAGGGTGTTCTTGGTGGTTGCTATGGTGTTGCTAGGCGGTTGCTAGGGTATTCTGGGTGGTTGCTAGGCGGTTGCTAAGGTATTATTGGTGGTTGCTAGGGCATTGCTAGGTGGTTGCTAGGCTGTTCTGGGTGGTTGCTATGGTGTTGCTAGGCGGTTGCTAGGGTATTCTGGGTGGTTGCTAGGGCGTTGCTAGGCAGTTGCTAGGGTGTTCAGGTTGGTTGCTATGGTGTTGCTAGGCGGTTGCTAGGGTATTCTATGTGGTTGCTAGGCGGTTGCTAGGGTATTCTTGGTGGTTGCTATGGTGTTGCTAGGCGGTTGCTAGGGTATTCTGGGTGGTTGCTATGGTGTTGTTAGGTGGTTGCTAGGGTATTCTGGGTGGTTGCTAGGGTATTGCTAGGCGGTTGCTAGGGTATTCTGGGTGGTTGCTAGGGCATTGCTAGGCAGTTGCTAGGGTATTCTGGGTCGTTGCTATGGTGTTGCTAGGTGGTTGCTAGGGTATTCTGGGTGGTTGCTATGGTGTTGCTAGGCGGTTGCTAGGGTATTCTGGGTGGTTGCTAGGGCGTTGCTAGGCTATTCTTGGTCGTTGCTAGGGTGTTCTGGGTGGTTGCTATGGTGTTGCTAGGCATTTGCTATGGTATTTTGGGTGGATGCTAGGGCGTTGCTAGGCAGTTGCTAGGGTGTTCTGGGTGGTTGCTAGTCAGTTGTAGGTGTTCTGGGGGGTTGCTAGGGTGTTCTGGGTGGTTGCTATGGTGTTCCTAGGCGGTTGCTAGGGTGTTCTGGTTGGTTGCTAGGCGGTTGCTAGGGTGTTGTTAGGCGGTTGCTAGGGTGTTCTGGGTGGTTGCTATGGTGTTGCTAGGCGGTTGCTAAGGTATTCTGGGTGGTTGCTAGGCGATTGCTAGGGTGTTCTGTGTGGTTGCTATGGTGTTCCTAGGCGGTTGCTAGGGTGTTCTGGTTGGTTGCTAGGCGGTTGCTAGGGTGTTGTTAGGCGGTTGCTAGGGTGTTCTGGGTGGTTGCTATGGTGTTGCTAGGCGGTTGCTAAGGTATTCTGGGTGGTTGCTAGGCGGTTGCTAGGTGGTTGCTAGGGTATTCTGGGTGGTTGTTAGGCGGTTGCTAGGGTATTCTGGGTGGTTGCTAGGCAGTTGCTAGGGTGTTCTGGGTGGTTGCTATGGTGTTGCTAGGCGGTTGCTAGGGTGTTCTGGGTGGTTGCTAGGCGGTTGCTAGGGTATTCTGGGTGGTTGCTAGGCGGTTGCTAGGGTGTTCTGGGTGGTTGCTATGGTGTTGCTAGGCGGTTGCTAGGGTGTTCTGGTTGGTTGCTAGGTGGTTGCTAGGCGGTTGCTAGGGTGTTCTGGGTGGTTGCTATGGTGTTGCTAGGCGGTTGCTAAGGTATTCTGGGTGGTTGCTAGGCGGTTGCTAGGCGGTTGCTAGGGTGTTCTGGGTGGTTGCTAGGCGGTTGCTAGGGTATTCTGGGTGGTTGCTTGGCAGTTGCTAGGGTGTTCTGGGTGGTTGCTATGGTGTTGCTAGGCGGTTGCTAGGGTGTTCTGGGTGGTTGCTAGGCGGTTGCTAGGGTGTTGTTAGGCAGTTGCTAGGGTGTTATGGGTGGTTGCTATGGTGTTGCTAAGGTATTCTGGGTGGTTGCTAGGCGGTTGCTAGGCGGTTGCTAGGGTGTTCTGGGTGGTTACTATGGTGTTGCTAGGTGGTTGCTAGGGTGTTGCTAGGTGGTTGGTAGTTGTCACAGATGGTTACTATGTAGTTTTGATAAAGTTGTTTGCATGATCTTGGTATGATTTAGCACTTAACTAATCGCTATTAGCATGTAGCTATTCACTGCTAGCATGTGTAGCATGTTGGAAGTGCTGTTTGCTAGCATGAGTCAAAAGAGCCAAACCTCATCTCTATACGATGTTCTGATACAGAGATATAGGTCCTGCAAAACCGTTTCTAGGGTACTCAAGTTTGGTTGCTATGGAGTTGCTTGGGAACTGGGAGCTTTAAACGTAAGAAGTTTAAAGTGGTTTGAAGTTTAAAGTAATTTACAGTAGTTTGAAGTTTATGGCAGGTAGATAAATAAGTTAATAGATAGATAGATAAACACACACACACATACGCACACACACACACACACACACACACACACACACACACTAACTCGCTCACACACTCACTCAGACACACACACACACTTAGACACACACACACGCACACTTAAGTGTTTGAGTTTAGAGTTTATAAGTTTATGAGTTTTTGAGTTTTGAGTTTATAAGTTTAAATGAGTTTAGAGTTTATAAGTTTAAATGAGTTTAAGAGTTCAGAGTTTATTAATTTATGAGTTTAATAGTTTATAAGTCTATGAATTCATGAGTTTATAAGTTAATTAGTTAATCTCATACACTTATTCTAATTATAAGTGTATGAGTTTAGAGTTTATTAGTTTAAATGAGTCTCAATGGCTCATATAGTATATAGAACGGCAGTTTGGTTTAGTCTTCAAGGTGTTTAGATTTAAATTTTCGACATACACACACACAAGCATGCACACACACACAGACTCTCACTCTCTCTCACACACACACACTATCTCTCTCACACACACACTCACTAACTCACTCACACACACACAGACAAGCTCATTAACACACACACACACACACACACACACACACACACACACACACACACACACACACTCACGCACATAGACACACTCTCTCTCTGTCACACACACACACACACACACACACACACACACACACACACAGAGTTTATAAGTGTACAAGTTTTTGAGTTAAGAGTTTATAAGTTTAAATGAGTATGTACGAGTATTTGAGTTTACATACACACACACACACACACACGCTCTCTCTCACACACACACACACACACACACACACACATACACACACACACACACACGTTTTGAGTTTAGAGTTCATTAGTTTAAATGAGTCTCAATGGCTCATATAGTATATAGAATGGCAGTTTGGTTTAGTCTTCAAGGTATTTTGATTTGAATTTTCGTCGGTTTGAATTTTTTAGAACTCCCATTGTAAGTCAATGGGAGTTTTTGAATGAGTTTTTTCGAGTTTTGATCGTCATTTTTAGGAAAACCGTAAGTCCGATCAGTCTGAAAAGATATAGCAACGCGAGTCAGATCAGTTTGAGTGTTTGAGCCGATTTTGGAGTATGTAGAGTTAAAGCTCTAGGAGGAGTTTGAGTTGTAAATTTTTACGGTCAGAATAATAATAATAATAATAATAATAATAAGTTTAAATAGGATTTCAATATGTTGGCTCTCTCAAGCCAACTTAACTAGATGCAAAAGTTCGTCAAGACAAACTTTAAGTTGGCTTGAGAAAGTTTGGACCAGAACGCTTTTTGCTAGGCGGTTGCTAGGGTCTTTTGGGTGGTTGCTAGGTGGTTGCTAGGGTCTTTTGGGTGGTTGCTATGCTGTTTCTAGGCGGTTGCTAGGGTATTCTGGGTGGTTGCTAGGCGGTTGCTAGGGTGTTTTGGGTGGTTGCTAGGCGGTTGCTAGGGTGTTCTGGGTGGTTGCTATGGTGTTGCTAGGCGGTTGCTAGGGTGTTCTGGGTGGTTGCTATGGTGTTGCTAGGCGGTTGCTAGGGTATTCTTGGTGGTTGCTAGGCGGTTGCTAGGCTATTCTGGGTGGTTGCTATGGTGTTGCTAGGCGGTTGCTAGGGTATTCTGGGTGGTTGCTAGGCGGTTGCTAGGGTGTTCTGGGTGGTTGCTATGGTGTTGCTAGGCGGTTGCTAGGGTATTCTGAGTGGTTGCTAGGCGGTTGCTAGGGTGTTCTGGGTGGTTGCTATGGTGTTGCTATGCGGTTGCTAAGGTATTCTGGGTGGTTGCTAGGCGGTTGCTAGGGTGTTCTGAGTGGTTGCTATGCTGTTGCTAGGGTGTTCTGGGTGGTTGCTATGGTGTTGCTAGGCGGTTGCTAGGGTATTCTGGGTGGTTGCTAGGCGGTTGCTAGGGTGTTCTGGGTGGTTGCTATGGTGTTGCTAGGCGGTTGCTAGGGTATTCTGAGTGGTTGCTAGGCGGTTGCTAGGGTGTTCTGAGTGGTTGCTATGGTGTTGCTAGGGTGTTCTGGGTGGTTGCTAGGCGGTTGCTAGGGTGTTCTGGGTGGTTACTATGGTGTTGCTAGGTGGTTGCTAGGGTATTCTGGGTGGTTGCTAGGCAGTTGCTAGGGTGTTCTGGGTGGTTGCTATGGTGTTGCTAGGCGGTTGCTAGGGTTTTCTGGGTGGTTGCTATGGTGTTGCTAGGTGGTTGGTAGTTGTCACAGATGGTTACTATGGAGTTTTGATATAGTTGTTTGCTTGATCTTGGTATGATTTAGCACTTAACTAATCGCTATTAGCATGTAGCTATTCACTGCTAGCATGTGTAGCATGTTGGAAGTGCTGTTTGCTAGCATGAGTCAAAAGAGCCAAACCTCATCTCTATACGATGTTCTGATACAGAGATATAGGTCTTGCAAAACGGTTGCTAGGGTACTCAAGTTTGGTTGCTATGGAGTTGCTTGGGAGCTGGGAGCTTTAAACGTAAGAAGTTTGAAGTGGTTTGAAGTTTAAAGTAGTTTACGGTAGTTTGAAGTTTATGGCAGATAGATTGATAAGTTAATAGATAGATACATACACACACACGCACACACACACACACACACACACACACACTAACTCGCTCACACACTCACTCAGACACACACACACACACTCAGACACACACACGCACACTCAAGAGTTTGAGTTTAGAGTTTATAAGTGTATGAGTTTTTGAGTTTTGAGATTATAAGTTTAAATGAGTTTAGAGTTTATAAGTTTAAATGAGTTTAAGAGTTCAGAGTTTATTAATTTATGAGTTTAATAGTTTATAAGTCTATGAATTCATGAGTTTATAAGTTAATTAGTTAATCTCATACACTTATTCTAATTATAAGTGTATGAGTTTAGAGTTTATTAGTTTAAATTAGTCTCAATGGCTCATATAGTATATAGAACGGCAGTTTGGTTTAGTCTTCAAGGTGTTTAGATTTAAATTTTCGACACACACACACACACACACACACACACACACACACACACACACACATGCACACACAGACTCTCACTCTCTCTCACACACACACACACACTATCTCTCTCTCACACACACACACACACACCCACTAACTCACTCACACACACACAGACAAGCTCATTAACACACACACACACACACACACACACACACACACACACACACACACACACACACACACACACACACACACACTCACGCACATAGACACACACGCTCTCTCTCTCTCTCACACACACACACACGTTTTGAGTTTAGAGTTCATTAGTTTAAATGAGTGTGTACGAGTATTTGAGTTTACACACACACACACACACACACACACACACACTCACGCACATAGACACACACGCTCTCTCTCTCTCTCTCTCACACACACGTTTTGAGTTTAGAGTTCATTAGTTTAAATGAGTCTCAATGGCTCATATAGTATATAGAATGGCAGTTTGGTTTAGTCTTCAAGGTATTTTGATTTGAATTTTCGTCGGTTTGAATTTTTTAGAACTCCCCAATGTAAGTCAATGGAGTTTTTGAATGAGTTTTTTCGAGTTTTGATCGTCATTTTTAGGAAAACCGTAACTCCGATCAGTCTGAAAAGATATAGCAACGCGAGTCAGATCAGTTTGAGTGTCTGAGCCGAATTTGGAGTTTGTAGAGTTAAAGCTCTAGGAGGAGTTTGAGTTGTAAATTTTTACGGTCAGAATAATAATAATAACTAGATGCAAAAGTTCGTCGAGACAAACTTTGAAGTTGGCTTGAGAAAGTTTGGACCAGAACGTTTTTTGCTAGGCGGTTGCTAGGATGTTATGGGTGGTCGCTATGGTGTTGCTAGGCGGTTGCTAGGGTGTTCTGGGTGGTTGCTATGGTGTTGCTAGGCGGTTGCTAGGGTATTCTGGGTGGTTGCTATGGTGTTGCTAGGCGGTTGCTAGGGTGTTCTGGGTGGTTGTTATGCTGTTGCTAGGTGGTTGCTAGGGTGTTCTGGGTGGTTGTTAGGCGGTTGCTAGGGTGTTCTGGGTAGTTGCTATGGTGTTGCTAGGCGGTTGCTAAGGTATTCTGGGTGGTTGCTATGGTGTTGCTTGGCGGTTGCTAGGGTATTCTGGGTGGTTGCTAGGCGGTTGCTAGGGTGTTCTGGTTGGTTGCTATGCTGTTGCTAGGCGGTTGCTAGGGTATTCTGGGTGGTTGCTAGGCGGTTGCTAGGGTGTTTTGGGTGGTTGCTATGCTGTTGCTAGGGTGTTCTGGGTGGTTGCTATGCTGTTGCTAGGCGGTTGCTAGGGTATTCTGGGTGGTTGCTAGGTGGTTGCTAGGGTGTTCTGGGTGGTTGCTAGGGTGTTGCTAGGCGGTTGCTAGGGTGTTGCTAGGCAGTTGCTAAGGTATTTTGGGTGGTTGCTAGAGTGTTGCTAGGCGGTTGCTAGGGTGTTCTGGGTGGTTGCTAGGGTGTTGCTAGGTGGTTGCTAGGGTGTTCTGGGTGGTTGCTAGGGTGTTGCTAGGTGGTTGCTAGGGTGTTCTGGGTGGTTGCTAGGGTGTCGCTAGGTGGTTGCTAGGGTGTTCTGGGTGGTTGCTAGGCGGTTGCTAGGGTGTTTTGGGTGGTTGCTAGGCAGTTGCTAGGGTGTTCTGGGTGGTTGCTATGGTGTTGCTAGGTGGTTGCTAGAGTATTCTAGGTGGTTGCTAGGCGGTTGCTAGGGTGTTCTGGGTGGTTGCTAGGGTGTTGCTAGGTGGTTGCTAGGGTGTTCTGGGTGGTTGCTAGGGTGTCGCTAGGTGGTTGCTAGGGTGTTCTGGGTGGTTGCTAGGCGGTTGCTAGGGTGTTTTGGGTGGTTGCTAGGCAGTTGCTAGGGTGTTCTGGGTGGTTGCTATGGTGTTGCTAGGTGGTTGCTAGAGTATTCTAGGTGGTTGCTAGGCGGTTGCTAGGGTGTTCTGGGTGGTTGCTAGGGTGTTGCTAGGTGGTTGCTAGGGTGTTCTGGGTGGTTGCTAGGCGGTTGCTAGGGTGTTTTGGGTGGTTGCTAGGCAGTTGCTAGGGTGTTCTGGGTGGTTGCTATGGTGTTGCTAGGTGGTTGCTAGAGTATTCTAGGTGGTTGCTAGGCGGTTGCTAGGGTGTTCTGGGTGGTTGCTAGGGTGTTGCTAGGGTGTTCTGGGTGGTTGCTAGGGTGTTGCTAGGTGGTTGCTAGGGTGTTCTGGGTGGTTGCTAGGCGGTTTCTAGGGTGTTTTGGGTGGTTGCTAGGCAGTTGCTAGGGTGTTCTGGGTGGTTGCTATGGTGTTGCTAGGTGGTTGCTAGAGTATTCTAGGTGGTTGCTAGGCGGTTGCTAGGGTGTCCTGGGTGGTTGCTATGGTGTTGCTAAGGTATTCTGGGTGGTTGCTATGATGTTACTACGTGGTTGGTAGTTGTCACAGATGGTTACTATGGAGTCTTTATAGAGTTCTTAGCATGATCTTGGCATGATATAGCACTTAACTCATTACTATTAGCATGTAGCTATTCACTGCTAGCATGTGTAGCATGTTGGAAGTGCTGTTTGCTAGCATGAGTCAAAAGAGCCAAACCTCATCTCTATACGATGTTCTGATACAGAGATATAGGTCTTGCAAAACGGTTGCTAGGGTACTCAAGTTTGGTTGCTATGGAGTTGCTTGGGAGCTGGAAGCTTTAACTTAAGTTTAAAGTGGTGTGAAGTTTAAAGTAGTTTACGAGTTTTTAGTTTACAAGTTTAAATGAGTTTAGAGTTTAAGTTTAAATGAGTTTAGTGTGTGTGTGTGTGTGTGTGTGTGTGTGTGTGTGTGTGTGTGTGTGTGTGTGTGACACACACACACATACTCAGAGTTTATGAGTTTAGAGTTTATAAGTGTATAAATTGATGAGTTTATAAGTGTTAGAGTTTTTGAGTTTAGAGTTTATAAGTTTTAAATGAGTTTAGAGTATATAAGTTTAAATGAGTTTAGAGTTTATAAGTTTTAATGAGTTTAAGAGTTCAGAGTTTATTAATTTATGAGTTTAAGAGTTCATAAGTCTATGAATTCATGAGTTTATAAGTTAATTAGTTTATAAGTGTATGAGTTTAGAGTTCATTAGTTTAAATGAGTCTCAATGGCTCATATAGTATATAGAACGGCAGTTTGGTTTAATCTTCAAGGTATTTTGATTTGAATTTTCGTCGGTTGGTGAGTTTGAATCTAAATTTGAATTTTTTAGAACTCCCCAATGCAAGTCAATGGGAGTTTTTCCGAGTTTTGATCGTCATTTTTAGGAAAACCGTAAGTCCGATCAGTCTGAAAAGATATAGCAACGCGAGTCAGATCAGTTTGAGTGTCTGAGCCGAGTTTGGAGTATGTAGAGTTAAAGCTCTAGGAGGAGTTTCATATAGAAATTTTAGTCTCGGAATAATAATAATAACTAGATGCTAAAGTTCGTCGAGACAAACTTTAAGTTGGCTTGAGAAAGTTTGGACCAGAACGTTTTTTGCTAGGCGGTTGCTAGGGTGTTCTGGGTGGTTGCTAGGCGGTTGCTAAGGTATTTTGGGTGGTTGCTAGGCGGTTGCTAGGGTGTTCTGGGTGGTTGCTATGCTGTTGCTAGGTGGTTGCTAGGGTATTTGGGTTGGTTGCTAGGGTGTTCTGGGTGGTTGCTAGGCGGTTGCTAGGGTGTTTTGGGTATTCTGGGTGGTTGCTAGGGTGTTCTGGGTGGTTGTTATGGTGTTGCTAGGCGGTTGCTAGGGTATTCTGGGTGGTTGCTAGGCGGTTGCTAGGGTGTTTTGGGTGGTTGCTAGGGTGTTCTGGGTGGTTGCTATGGTGTTGCTAGGCGGTTGCTAGGGTATTCTGGGTGGTTGCTAGGGTGTTCTGGGTGGTTGCTAGGGTGTTGCTAGGCGGTTGCTAGGGTGTTGCTAGGCGGTTGCTAGGGTGTTGCTAGGCAGTTGCTAAGGTATTTTGGGTGGTTGCTAGGGTGTTGCTAGGCGGTTGCTAGGGTGTTCTGGGTGGTTGCTAGGGCGTTGCTAGGGTATTCTGGGTGGTTGCTATGGTGTTGCTAGGCAGTTGCTAGGGTGTTCTGGGTGGTTGCTATGGTGTTGCTAGGCGGTTGCTAGGGTGTTCTTGGTGGTTGCTATGGTGTTGCTAGGCGGTTGCTAGGGTATTCTGGGTGGTTGCTAGGCGGTTGCTAAGGTATTATTGGTGGTTGCTAGGGCATTGCTAGGTGGTTGCTAGGCTGTTCTGGGTGGTTGCTATGGTGTTGCTAGGCGGTTGCTAGGGTATTCTGGGTGGTTGCTAGGGCGTTGCTAGGCAGTTGCTAGGGTGTTCAGGTTGGTTGCTATGGTGTTGCTAGGCGGTTGCTAGGGTATTCTATGTGGTTGCTAGGCGGTTGCTAGGGTATTCTTGGTGGTTGCTATGGTGTTGCTAGGCGGTTGCTAGGGTATTCTAGGTGGTTGCTATGGTGTTGTTAGGTGGTTGCTAGGGTATTCTGGGTGGTTGCTAGGGTATTGCTAGGCGGTTGCTAGGGTATTCTGGGTGGTTGCTAGGGCATTGCTAGGCAGTTGCTAGGGTATTCTGGGTCGTTGCTATGGTGTTGCTAGGTGGTTGCTAGGGTATTCTGGGTGGTTGCTATGGTGTTGCTAGGCGGTTGCTAGGGTATTCTGGGTGGTTGCTAGGGCGTTGCTAGGCTATTCTTGGTCGTTGCTAGGGTGTTCTGGGTGGTTGCTATGGTGTTGCTAGGCATTTGCTATGGTATTTTGGGTGGATGCTAGGGCGTTGCTAGGCAGTTGCTAGGGTGTTCTGGGTGGTTGCTAGTCAGTTGTAGGTGTTCTGGGGGGTTGCTAGGGTGTTCTGGGTGGTTGCTATGGTGTTCCTAGGCGGTTGCTAGGGTGTTCTGGTTGGTTGCTAGGCGGTTGCTAGGGTGTTGTTAGGCGGTTGCTAGGGTGTTCTGGGTGGTTGCTATGGTGTTGCTAGGCGGTTGCTAAGGTATTCTGGGTGGTTGCTAGGCGATTGCTAGGGTGTTCTGTGTGGTTGCTATGGTGTTCCTAGGCGGTTGCTAGGGTGTTCTGGTTGGTTGCTAGGCGGTTGCTAGGGTGTTGTTAGGCGGTTGCTAGGGTGTTCTGGGTGGTTGCTATGGTGTTGCTAGGCGGTTGCTAAGGTATTCTGGGTGGTTGCTAGGCGGTTGCTAGGTGGTTGCTAGGGTATTCTGGGTGGTTGTTAGGCGGTTGCTAGGGTATTCTGGGTGGTTGCTAGGCAGTTGCTAGGGTGTTCTGGGTGGTTGCTATGGTGTTGCTAGGCGGTTGCTAGGGTGTTCTGGGTGGTTGCTAGGCGGTTGCTAGGGTATTCTGGGTGGTTGCTAGGCGGTTGCTAGGGTGTTCTGGGTGGTTGCTATGGTGTTGCTAGGCGGTTGCTAGGGTGTTCTGGTTGGTTGCTAGGTGGTTGCTAGGCGGTTGCTAGGGTGTTCTGGGTGGTTGCTATGGTGTTGCTAGGCGGTTGCTAAGGTATTCTGGGTGGTTGCTAGGCGGTTGCTAGGCGGTTGCTAGGGTGTTCTGGGTGGTTGCTAGGCGGTTGCTAGGGTATTCTGGGTGGTTGCTTGGCAGTTGCTAGGGTGTTCTGGGTGGTTGCTATGGTGTTGCTAGGCGGTTGCTAGGGTGTTCTGGGTGGTTGCTAGGCGGTTGCTAGGGTGTTGTTAGGCAGTTGCTAGGGTGTTATGGGTGGTTGCTATGGTGTTGCTAAGGTATTCTGGGTGGTTGCTAGGCGGTTGCTAGGCGGTTGCTAGGGTGTTCTGGGTGGTTACTATGGTGTTGCTAGGTGGTTGCTAGGGTGTTGCTAGGTGGTTGGTAGTTGTCACAGATGGTTACTATGTAGTTTTGATAAAGTTGTTTGCATGATCTTGGTATGATTTAGCACTTAACTAATCGCTATTAGCATGTAGCTATTCACTGCTAGCATGTGTAGCATGTTGGAAGTGCTGTTTGCTAGCATGAGTCAAAAGAGCCAAACCTCATCTCTATACGATGTTCTGATACAGAGATATAGGTCCTGCAAAACCGTTTCTAGGGTACTCAAGTTTGGTTGCTATGGAGTTGCTTGGGAACTGGGAGCTTTAAACGTAAGAAGTTTAAAGTGGTTTGAAGTTTAAAGTAATTTACAGTAGTTTGAAGTTTATGGCAGGTAGATAAATAAGTTAATAGATAGATAGATAAACACACACACACATACGCACACACACACACACACACACACACACACACACACACTAACTCGCTCACACACTCACTCAGACACACACACACACTTAGACACACACACACGCACACTTAAGTGTTTGAGTTTAGAGTTTATAAGTTTATGAGTTTTTGAGTTTTGAGTTTATAAGTTTAAATGAGTTTAGAGTTTATAAGTTTAAATGAGTTTAAGAGTTCAGAGTTTATTAATTTATGAGTTTAATAGTTTATAAGTCTATGAATTCATGAGTTTATAAGTTAATTAGTTAATCTCATACACTTATTCTAATTATAAGTGTATGAGTTTAGAGTTTATTAGTTTAAATGAGTCTCAATGGCTCATATAGTATATAGAACGGCAGTTTGGTTTAGTCTTCAAGGTGTTTAGATTTAAATTTTCGACATACACACACACAAGCATGCACACACACACAGACTCTCACTCTCTCTCACACACACACACTATCTCTCTCACACACACACTCACTAACTCACTCACACACACACAGACAAGCTCATTAACACACACACACACACACACACACACACACACACACACACACACACACACACACTCACGCACATAGACACACTCTCTCTCTGTCACACACACACACACACACACACACACACACACACACACACAGAGTTTATAAGTGTACAAGTTTTTGAGTTAAGAGTTTATAAGTTTAAATGAGTATGTACGAGTATTTGAGTTTACATACACACACACACACACACACGCTCTCTCTCACACACACACACACACACACACACACACATACACACACACACACACACGTTTTGAGTTTAGAGTTCATTAGTTTAAATGAGTCTCAATGGCTCATATAGTATATAGAATGGCAGTTTGGTTTAGTCTTCAAGGTATTTTGATTTGAATTTTCGTCGGTTTGAATTTTTTAGAACTCCCATTGTAAGTCAATGGGAGTTTTTGAATGAGTTTTTTCGAGTTTTGATCGTCATTTTTAGGAAAACCGTAAGTCCGATCAGTCTGAAAAGATATAGCAACGCGAGTCAGATCAGTTTGAGTGTTTGAGCCGATTTTGGAGTATGTAGAGTTAAAGCTCTAGGAGGAGTTTGAGTTGTAAATTTTTACGGTCAGAATAATAATAATAATAATAATAATAATAAGTTTAAATAGGATTTCAATATGTTGGCTCTCTCAAGCCAACTTAACTAGATGCAAAAGTTCGTCAAGACAAACTTTAAGTTGGCTTGAGAAAGTTTGGACCAGAACGCTTTTTGCTAGGCGGTTGCTAGGGTCTTTTGGGTGGTTGCTAGGTGGTTGCTAGGGTCTTTTGGGTGGTTGCTATGCTGTTTCTAGGCGGTTGCTAGGGTATTCTGGGTGGTTGCTAGGCGGTTGCTAGGGTGTTTTGGGTGGTTGCTAGGCGGTTGCTAGGGTGTTCTGGGTGGTTGCTATGGTGTTGCTAGGCGGTTGCTAGGGTGTTCTGGGTGGTTGCTATGGTGTTGCTAGGCGGTTGCTAGGGTATTCTTGGTGGTTGCTAGGCGGTTGCTAGGCTATTCTGGGTGGTTGCTATGGTGTTGCTAGGCGGTTGCTAGGGTATTCTGGGTGGTTGCTAGGCGGTTGCTAGGGTGTTCTGGGTGGTTGCTATGGTGTTGCTAGGCGGTTGCTAGGGTATTCTGAGTGGTTGCTAGGCGGTTGCTAGGGTGTTCTGGGTGGTTGCTATGGTGTTGCTATGCGGTTGCTAAGGTATTCTGGGTGGTTGCTAGGCGGTTGCTAGGGTGTTCTGAGTGGTTGCTATGCTGTTGCTAGGGTGTTCTGGGTGGTTGCTATGGTGTTGCTAGGCGGTTGCTAGGGTATTCTGGGTGGTTGCTAGGCGGTTGCTAGGGTGTTCTGGGTGGTTGCTATGGTGTTGCTAGGCGGTTGCTAGGGTATTCTGAGTGGTTGCTAGGCGGTTGCTAGGGTGTTCTGAGTGGTTGCTATGGTGTTGCTAGGGTGTTCTGGGTGGTTGCTAGGCGGTTGCTAGGGTGTTCTGGGTGGTTACTATGGTGTTGCTAGGTGGTTGCTAGGGTATTCTGGGTGGTTGCTAGGCAGTTGCTAGGGTGTTCTGGGTGGTTGCTATGGTGTTGCTAGGCGGTTGCTAGGGTTTTCTGGGTGGTTGCTATGGTGTTGCTAGGTGGTTGGTAGTTGTCACAGATGGTTACTATGGAGTTTTGATATAGTTGTTTGCTTGATCTTGGTATGATTTAGCACTTAACTAATCGCTATTAGCATGTAGCTATTCACTGCTAGCATGTGTAGCATGTTGGAAGTGCTGTTTGCTAGCATGAGTCAAAAGAGCCAAACCTCATCTCTATACGATGTTCTGATACAGAGATATAGGTCTTGCAAAACGGTTGCTAGGGTACTCAAGTTTGGTTGCTATGGAGTTGCTTGGGAGCTGGGAGCTTTAAACGTAAGAAGTTTGAAGTGGTTTGAAGTTTAAAGTAGTTTACGGTAGTTTGAAGTTTATGGCAGATAGATTGATAAGTTAATAGATAGATACATACACACACACGCACACACACACACACACACACACACACACTAACTCGCTCACACACTCACTCAGACACACACACACACACTCAGACACACACACGCACACTCAAGAGTTTGAGTTTAGAGTTTATAAGTGTATGAGTTTTTGAGTTTTGAGATTATAAGTTTAAATGAGTTTAGAGTTTATAAGTTTAAATGAGTTTAAGAGTTCAGAGTTTATTAATTTATGAGTTTAATAGTTTATAAGTCTATGAATTCATGAGTTTATAAGTTAATTAGTTAATCTCATACACTTATTCTAATTATAAGTGTATGAGTTTAGAGTTTATTAGTTTAAATTAGTCTCAATGGCTCATATAGTATATAGAACGGCAGTTTGGTTTAGTCTTCAAGGTGTTTAGATTTAAATTTTCGACACACACACACACACACACACACACACACACACACACACACACACATGCACACACAGACTCTCACTCTCTCTCACACACACACACACACTATCTCTCTCTCACACACACACACACACACCCACTAACTCACTCACACACACACAGACAAGCTCATTAACACACACACACACACACACACACACACACACACACACACACACACACACACACACACACACACACACACACTCACGCACATAGACACACACGCTCTCTCTCTCTCTCACACACACACACACGTTTTGAGTTTAGAGTTCATTAGTTTAAATGAGTGTGTACGAGTATTTGAGTTTACACACACACACACACACACACACACACACACTCACGCACATAGACACACACGCTCTCTCTCTCTCTCTCTCACACACACGTTTTGAGTTTAGAGTTCATTAGTTTAAATGAGTCTCAATGGCTCATATAGTATATAGAATGGCAGTTTGGTTTAGTCTTCAAGGTATTTTGATTTGAATTTTCGTCGGTTTGAATTTTTTAGAACTCCCCAATGTAAGTCAATGGAGTTTTTGAATGAGTTTTTTCGAGTTTTGATCGTCATTTTTAGGAAAACCGTAACTCCGATCAGTCTGAAAAGATATAGCAACGCGAGTCAGATCAGTTTGAGTGTCTGAGCCGAATTTGGAGTTTGTAGAGTTAAAGCTCTAGGAGGAGTTTGAGTTGTAAATTTTTACGGTCAGAATAATAATAATAACTAGATGCAAAAGTTCGTCGAGACAAACTTTGAAGTTGGCTTGAGAAAGTTTGGACCAGAACGTTTTTTGCTAGGCGGTTGCTAGGATGTTATGGGTGGTCGCTATGGTGTTGCTAGGCGGTTGCTAGGGTGTTCTGGGTGGTTGCTATGGTGTTGCTAGGCGGTTGCTAGGGTATTCTGGGTGGTTGCTATGGTGTTGCTAGGCGGTTGCTAGGGTGTTCTGGGTGGTTGTTATGCTGTTGCTAGGTGGTTGCTAGGGTGTTCTGGGTGGTTGTTAGGCGGTTGCTAGGGTGTTCTGGGTAGTTGCTATGGTGTTGCTAGGCGGTTGCTAAGGTATTCTGGGTGGTTGCTATGGTGTTGCTTGGCGGTTGCTAGGGTATTCTGGGTGGTTGCTAGGCGGTTGCTAGGGTGTTCTGGTTGGTTGCTATGCTGTTGCTAGGCGGTTGCTAGGGTATTCTGGGTGGTTGCTAGGCGGTTGCTAGGGTGTTTTGGGTGGTTGCTATGCTGTTGCTAGGGTGTTCTGGGTGGTTGCTATGCTGTTGCTAGGCGGTTGCTAGGGTATTCTGGGTGGTTGCTAGGTGGTTGCTAGGGTGTTCTGGGTGGTTGCTAGGGTGTTGCTAGGCGGTTGCTAGGGTGTTGCTAGGCAGTTGCTAAGGTATTTTGGGTGGTTGCTAGAGTGTTGCTAGGCGGTTGCTAGGGTGTTCTGGGTGGTTGCTAGGGTGTTGCTAGGTGGTTGCTAGGGTGTTCTGGGTGGTTGCTAGGGTGTTGCTAGGTGGTTGCTAGGGTGTTCTGGGTGGTTGCTAGGGTGTCGCTAGGTGGTTGCTAGGGTGTTCTGGGTGGTTGCTAGGCGGTTGCTAGGGTGTTTTGGGTGGTTGCTAGGCAGTTGCTAGGGTGTTCTGGGTGGTTGCTATGGTGTTGCTAGGTGGTTGCTAGAGTATTCTAGGTGGTTGCTAGGCGGTTGCTAGGGTGTTCTGGGTGGTTGCTAGGGTGTTGCTAGGTGGTTGCTAGGGTGTTCTGGGTGGTTGCTAGGGTGTCGCTAGGTGGTTGCTAGGGTGTTCTGGGTGGTTGCTAGGCGGTTGCTAGGGTGTTTTGGGTGGTTGCTAGGCAGTTGCTAGGGTGTTCTGGGTGGTTGCTATGGTGTTGCTAGGTGGTTGCTAGAGTATTCTAGGTGGTTGCTAGGCGGTTGCTAGGGTGTTCTGGGTGGTTGCTAGGGTGTTGCTAGGTGGTTGCTAGGGTGTTCTGGGTGGTTGCTAGGCGGTTGCTAGGGTGTTTTGGGTGGTTGCTAGGCAGTTGCTAGGGTGTTCTGGGTGGTTGCTATGGTGTTGCTAGGTGGTTGCTAGAGTATTCTAGGTGGTTGCTAGGCGGTTGCTAGGGTGTTCTGGGTGGTTGCTAGGGTGTTGCTAGGGTGTTCTGGGTGGTTGCTAGGGTGTTGCTAGGTGGTTGCTAGGGTGTTCTGGGTGGTTGCTAGGCGGTTTCTAGGGTGTTTTGGGTGGTTGCTAGGCAGTTGCTAGGGTGTTCTGGGTGGTTGCTATGGTGTTGCTAGGTGGTTGCTAGAGTATTCTAGGTGGTTGCTAGGCGGTTGCTAGGGTGTCCTGGGTGGTTGCTATGGTGTTGCTAAGGTATTCTGGGTGGTTGCTATGATGTTACTACGTGGTTGGTAGTTGTCACAGATGGTTACTATGGAGTCTTTATAGAGTTCTTAGCATGATCTTGGCATGATATAGCACTTAACTCATTACTATTAGCATGTAGCTATTCACTGCTAGCATGTGTAGCATGTTGGAAGTGCTGTTTGCTAGCATGAGTCAAAAGAGCCAAACCTCATCTCTATACGATGTTCTGATACAGAGATATAGGTCTTGCAAAACGGTTGCTAGGGTACTCAAGTTTGGTTGCTATGGAGTTGCTTGGGAGCTGGAAGCTTTAACTTAAGTTTAAAGTGGTGTGAAGTTTAAAGTAGTTTACGAGTTTTTAGTTTACAAGTTTAAATGAGTTTAGAGTTTAAGTTTAAATGAGTTTAGTGTGTGTGTGTGTGTGTGTGTGTGTGTGTGTGTGTGTGTGTGTGTGTGTGACACACACACACATACTCAGAGTTTATGAGTTTAGAGTTTATAAGTGTATAAATTGATGAGTTTATAAGTGTTAGAGTTTTTGAGTTTAGAGTTTATAAGTTTTAAATGAGTTTAGAGTATATAAGTTTAAATGAGTTTAGAGTTTATAAGTTTTAATGAGTTTAAGAGTTCAGAGTTTATTAATTTATGAGTTTAAGAGTTCATAAGTCTATGAATTCATGAGTTTATAAGTTAATTAGTTTATAAGTGTATGAGTTTAGAGTTCATTAGTTTAAATGAGTCTCAATGGCTCATATAGTATATAGAACGGCAGTTTGGTTTAATCTTCAAGGTATTTTGATTTGAATTTTCGTCGGTTGGTGAGTTTGAATCTAAATTTGAATTTTTTAGAACTCCCCAATGCAAGTCAATGGGAGTTTTTCCGAGTTTTGATCGTCATTTTTAGGAAAACCGTAAGTCCGATCAGTCTGAAAAGATATAGCAACGCGAGTCAGATCAGTTTGAGTGTCTGAGCCGAGTTTGGAGTATGTAGAGTTAAAGCTCTAGGAGGAGTTTCATATAGAAATTTTAGTCTCGGAATAATAATAATAACTAGATGCTAAAGTTCGTCGAGACAAACTTTAAGTTGGCTTGAGAAAGTTTGGACCAGAACGTTTTTTGCTAGGCGGTTGCTAGGGTGTTCTGGGTGGTTGCTAGGCGGTTGCTAAGGTATTTTGGGTGGTTGCTAGGCGGTTGCTAGGGTGTTCTGGGTGGTTGCTATGCTGTTGCTAGGTGGTTGCTAGGGTATTTGGGTTGGTTGCTAGGGTGTTCTGGGTGGTTGCTAGGCGGTTGCTAGGGTGTTTTGGGTATTCTGGGTGGTTGCTAGGGTGTTCTGGGTGGTTGTTATGGTGTTGCTAGGCGGTTGCTAGGGTATTCTGGGTGGTTGCTAGGCGGTTGCTAGGGTGTTTTGGGTGGTTGCTAGGGTGTTCTGGGTGGTTGCTATGGTGTTGCTAGGCGGTTGCTAGGGTATTCTGGGTGGTTGCTAGGGTGTTCTGGGTGGTTGCTAGGGTGTTGCTAGGCGGTTGCTAGGGTGTTGCTAGGCGGTTGCTAGGGTGTTGCTAGGCAGTTGCTAAGGTATTTTGGGTGGTTGCTAGGGTGTTGCTAGGCGGTTGCTAGGGTGTTCTGGGTGGTTGCTAGGGTGTTGCTAGGTGGTTGCTAGGGTGTTCTGGGTGGTTGCTAGGCGGTTGCTAGGGTGTTTTGGGTGGTTGCTAGGCAGTTGCTAGGGTGTTCTGGGTGGTTGCTATGGTGTTGCTAGGTGGTTGCTAGAGTATTCTAGGTGGTTGCTAGGCGGTTGCTAGGGTGTTCTGGGTGGTTGCTATGGTGTTGCTAGGCAGTTGCTAAGGTATTCTGGGTGGTTGCTAGGCGGTTGCTAGGGTGTCCTGGGTGGTTGCTATGGTGTTGCTAAGGTATTCTGGGTGGTTGCTATGGTGTTGCTAAGGTATTCTGGGTGGTTGCTATGATGTTACTACGTGGTTGGTAGTTGTCACAGATGGTTACTATGGAGTCTTTATAGAGTTCTTAGCATGATCTTGGCATGATATAGCACTTAACTCATTACTATTAGCATGTAGCTATTCACTGCTAGCATGTGTAGCATGTTGGAAGTGCTGTTTGCTAGCATGAGTCAAAAGAGCCAAACCTCATCTCTATACGATGTTCTGATACAGAGATATAGGTCTTGCAAAACGGTTGCTAGGGTACTCAAGTTTGGTTGCTATGGAGTTGCTTGGGAGCTGGGAGCTTTAAACGTAAGAAGTTTAAAGTGGTTTGAAGTTTAAAGTAGTTTACAGTAGTTTGAAGTTCATGACAGATAGATAGATAAATAAGTTAGATACACACACACACACACGCGCGCACACACACACACACACACACACACACACACACACACACACACACACACACACTAACTCGCTCACACACTCACTCAGACACACACGCACACTCAAGAGTTTATGAGTTTAGAGTTTATAAGTGTATCAATTGATGAGTTTATAAGTGTATGAGTTTTTGAGTTTATAAATTTAAATGAGTTTAGAGTTTATAAGTTTAAATGAGTTTAAGAGTTCAGAGTTTATTAATTCATGAGTTTATAAGTGTATGAGTTTAGAGTTAATTAGTTTAAATGAGTCTCATTGGCTAATATAGTATATAGAACGGCAGTTTGGTTTAGTCTTCAAGGTATTTTGATTTGAATTTTCGTCGGTTGGTGAGTTTGAATCTAAATTTGAATTTTTTAGAACTCCCCAATGCAAGTCAATGGGAGTTTTTCCGAGTTTTGATCGGCATTTTTAGGAAAACCGTAAGTCCGATCAGTCTGAAAAGATATAGCAACGCGAGTCAGATCAGTTTGAGTGTCTGAGCCGAGTTTGGAGTATGTAGAGTTAAAGCTCTAGGAGGAGTTTCATATAGAAATTTTAGTCTCGGAATAATAATAATAACTAGATGCAAAAGTTCGTCGAGACAAACTTTAAGTTGGCTTGAGAAAGTTTGGACCCAGAACGTTTTTTGCTAGGCGGTTGCTAGGGTGTTCTGGGTGGTTGCTTGGCGGTTGCTAGGGTATTCTGGGTGGTTGCTAGGCGACTGCTAGGGTGTTCTGTGTGGTTGCTATGGTGTTGCTAGGGTGTTCTTGTTGGTTGCTAGGTGGTTGCTAGGGTGTTGTTAGGCGGTTGCTAGGGTGTTCTGGGTGGTTGCTATGGTGTTGCTAGGCGGTTGCTAAGGTATTCTGGGTGGTTGCTTGGCAGTTGCTAGGGTATTCTGGGTGGTTGCTATGGTGTTGCTAGGCGGTTGCTAGGGTGTTCTGGGTGGTTGTTATGGTGTTGCTAGGCGGTTGCTAGGGTGTTCTGGGTGTTGTTAGACGGTTGCTAGGGTGTTCTGGTAGTTGCTATGGTGTTGCTAGGTGGTTGCTAAGGTATTCTGGGTGGTTGCTAGGCGGTTGCTAGGGTGTTCTGGGTGGTTGCTAGGCAGTTGCTAGGGTGTTCTGGGTGGTTGCTATGGTGTTGCTATGCGGTTGCTAGGGTATTCTGGGTGGTTGCTAGGCGGTCGCTAGGGTGTTCTGGGTGGTTGCTATGCTGTTGCTAGGCGGTTGCTAGGGTGTTTTGGTGGTTGCTAGGCGGTTGCTAGGGTGTTTTGGTGGTTGCTATGCTGTTGCTAGGGTATTATGGGGGGTTGCTAGGGTGTTGCTAGGCGGTTGCCAGGGTGTTCTAGGTGGTTGCTATGATGTTGCTAGGCGGTTGCTAGGGTGTTTTGGTAGTTGCTATGGTGTTGCTAGGCAGTTGCTAGGGTATTCTGGTTGGTTGCTAGGGTGTTGCTATGCTGTTGCTAGGCGGTTGCTAGGGTATTCTGGGGGTTTTTAGGGTGTTGCTAGGCGGTTGCTAGGGTGTTCTAGGTGGTTGCTATGATGTTGCTAGGCGGTTGCTAGGGTGTTCTGGGTGGTTGCTATGGTGTTGCTAGGCAGTTGCTAGGGTATGCTGGGTGGTTGCTAGGGTGTTGCTAGGTGGTTGCTAGGGTATTCTAGGT